>NC_135804.1:85505104-85805104 GCF_964213995.1 Mustelus asterias | reverse complement strand
GAAAAGATTTATCCAGCTTTATGCCACTTTCAGCTCTTGTCCGTAGCCTTGTCGGTTATGGCACCTCAAGTGCATATCCAAATAATTTTTAAATGCAATGATTGTTTCCACCTCTCTTATATGTAATAAGTCACAGATGCCCACCACATACAGATTTACAGAGTGAGAAGTAGAGAAAAAATTTTCTCCTCTATTTCTCACTCCAATTACTTTAAATCTATACTTCCTGGTCATTGACCAATCCAGAAATACCACCAAATCTATTAAAGTCCCTTATCATTTTGAACATCTCAATAAAACCTTCCTGTGGCCTCCTCTGCTCCAAAGAAAAGAATTCCAGCCTATCCAATCTTTTGCCTTGGCTATAATTCTCCATTCCTGGCAACATCCTTGTAAATTATCTTTGTACCATCTCTGCTGTTATCACATCCTTCTTATATTGTGGTGATCAGAACTGTATGCAGTAGTCTATCTGCGGTCTAACCAGTTTTCTATACAGATCTAACTTTGCCTCTCTGCAGTTGTGCTCTAGAATTTGGTCAATAATGGAAAGTAGCCCATGTTCCTTCCTGACCACCTTATCTCCTCGACTTGGTAGCCTTGCAATCTGCAAACATGAACTCCAAGGTCCTTCAGTTCCTTCATATTTTTTTCAGAAATCTTACCATTTATTGTGCATTCCCTTGCCTTATTTGTCCTCTCCAAATGCATTACCTCACATTGTATTGAAATCCATTTGCCACTTTTCTGCCCACCTGTCTAATCCATTGATAATTCCCTCCAGTCCACAACTTTCTTCCTCACTATCAACCACACAGCCAAAATTTCTTCTTCATACCAACTAAATTTCATTCTAATCATTGATATATACACAAACATGAGGGGACCTTGATCTCCGTGAAATGTTAATGAAAACTGTATTCGAGTCACAAAAGCACCAGTCAGCCATTACCTTTTGCTTCCTGTCACAGAGGCTATTTTGGATGCAACTTGCCACTTTCCCTTGGATCCCATCAGCTTTTAACTTACTGGCCAGTCTACCATGTGTGACTTTGTCAAAAGCCTCCCTAAGTTCCATATGGACTACGCCAAACGTGCTATCCTTGTCGATCATCTATTTCAAAGATTCAGTCAAGTTAGTCAGACGTGAACTGCCCTTAACAAATCCATACTGACTGCCCTTGATGAATCCATATCTCTCTAAATGATTTTATACGATCTCCCAGAATTTAATCCAATAATTTTCCCATCGCGAGTTTAGATTAACAGGCTGATAATGAATTACTCTGGCTATCCCTTCCTCCCTGGTATAATGGTACAATGTGCAGCTGTCTGACACCACACCCATGGCTTGGAAGGATTGGAAAGTGATGATCAGAGTCTCCGCTATTTCTACTCTTCCTTCCTTTCACAGCCTGGGGCACACTTAATTAATTTTGTTATCCACTTTGAAGGATCCTAAACATGTCAGTATTTCCTCCCTCAATATTAACCCATCCAATATTCCCCACTCCTTAACTGCAATGTCTGCTGCTTCTCTCTCCCTTTCTTTTGTGAAAACAAATGTAAATGATAAGCGGCACGGTGGCACAGTGGTTAGCACTGCAGCCTCACAGTGCCAGGGACCTCCGTTTGATTCCTGGTTTGGTCCCGGGTCACTGTCTGTGTGGAATTTTCACATTCTCCCCGTGTCTGCGCGGGTTTCCTCCGGGTGCTCTGGTTTCCTCCCACAGTCCAAACATGTGCGGGTTAGGTTGATTGGCCATGCTAAATTGACCCTATTGTCAGGGGATTAGCGGGGTAAATATGTGGGGTTACGGGGATAGTGCCTGGATGGGATTGTTGTTGGTGCAGGCTCAATGGGCTGAATGGCCTCCTTCTGCACTGTTGGGATTCTATGATGATTCTATTCACTAAGAACCATGTCCATATCTTGTGCCTCCATACATATTGTTCTCTCATGGTCCTTCTCTTACCTTACGAAACGTCTATAATTATTGGCCTGGGCATCAGGTGTCTGTACTGGACTTGATATGTCAACTCTGTTTTTCTGGTCTAAATGCTGTCAGATCTACTGAGCTTTTCCAGGACATTCTGTTCTTACATCAGGATAACTCCCCTACTTTTCTTCAAATTGTGCCACAGGATCCTTCACGTCCATCACATCCATCGCAAATGGGAAAGTTGGTTGAACAAGTCATCCAAAAAACTGCATTTCCAAAATTGTAGTAATCCCTCAGTATTGTGCAGAAGTCAGTCTGGATTCTGCGTTCAAATCCCTGGATCAGAGCCAAAGAGCAATAACAACAACTTATTTTTAGATAGAATCACAGAATTCATTATCCACACAGTGCAGAGGGAGGCCATTTGGCCCATTGAGCCTGCACTGACAGCAATCCCACCCAGGCTTTATCTCCGTAATGCCATGTATTTACATTGCTAATCCCCCTGACAGTAATGGGCATTTTAGCATGGCCAATCAGCCTAATCCACACATCTTTGGACTGTGGGAGGAAACTGGAGCACCTGGAGGATATCCATGCAGACACGGGGAGAATGTGCAAATTCCACACAGAGTGTGACTTGAGGCCAGAATTGAACCCAGGGCCCTGGTGCTGTGAGGCAGCAGTGCTAACCATTGTGCCACCGTGCTGCCCGCACTAGTTAATATAATAATGAACAAAGAACAATACAGCATAGGAACAGGCCCTTCGGCCCACCAAGCCTTCATCGACACTAGACACTTTTCTAAACTAAAGACCTTTTGCCGCTACACGGTCCATATCCCTCTATTTCCTACCTATTCCTGTACCTGTCAAGATGCTTCTTAAACATTGCTGTTGTATCTGTTTCTAGCACCTCTTCTGGCAGTGCATTCCAGGCACTTACCACCTTCTGCGTAAAAAAAAACTTGCCTCTCACATCTCCTTTAGACTTTCCCCCTTTTAACCTTAAACCTATGTCCCCTAGTAATTGACATTTGTACCCTGGGAAATGGACTGTCCATTCTATTCATGCCTCTCATAATTTTGTAAACTTCTATCAGGTCATCCCTCAGCCTCCGCTCAAGTTGAAAACAAACTAAGTTTGTCCAATCTCTCCTCATAGCTAATACCTTCCAAACCAGGCAATATGTTGGTAAATCGTTTCTGTACCCTCTCCAAAGCCTCCGTATCCTTCTGATATTGTGGTAACCAGAACTTTACACAATATTCCAAATGTGACCTAACTAAGGTTCTATCCAGCTGCAACATGACCTGCCAATTTTTATACTCTATGTCCTGACTGATGAAGGCAAGCATGCCATGTGCCTTCTAGGCCACTTTACTCCCTTGAGTTGCCACTTTCAGAGAACTGTGGACCTGTACATTTGGATCCCTCTGTAACTGTTCCAAGGCACTTCACAGAGAGACAGACTAAATGTGAAATTTAGACTCATCAGGAAATACTAGATCTGATGACCGAAGAAATGGTCAGAAAGATAGGTTTTAAGGAGTGTCTTAGAGAAGGATAAAGATATAGAGAGGCACAGAAGTTGGTGGCGTTGTGGAGGGGGTGGGGGATGTGATGCAGTCCTAGAGACCATGGCCTAGACAGATGAAGGTTTGGCAGCCAATAGTGAAGCAAAGCAAGTAGGGGCACATAAGAGACCAGAATTAGGAGTGTGGAGTTCTCAGGCAGGTTTGGAGGGTTAAAGGTTACAGGGATAAGGAGGGGAGAGGTTAAGGGAAGATGAGAATTGTAAAATTGAGGCCATGTCGGACGGGAAGTCACTGTAGAACAGCGAACACAGGAATGATGGGTAAACAGGGCTATGACCTTTTGACTCAGAAACTGGAGTGCTATCATCGAGCGAAGACTGATACTTGGCACATGGTCAGTCTACTCTCATTTTATTTCCTGTTCTTTTGAGGACGCAGTTGTTTTCTTTACAACCTCTCTGGCTCTGTTCTGTGAAATGTAGGCTTTGGTTCGCGGAGTCATTTTGAACACAATTCAATGAATAAAGGCTTGCACTATAAGAGATGTGCAAAGCTGGGGTGAGACAAAAATTCTTGTCAGGAAACTTCAAACCGTTTCCTGGCAATTATTCAAAAGCTTCTTTCTCCTTATCCTGTTTTCCTCCTTACTAAGAAGTGAATAATAATCTTATAGATGCGTCCAGCAGGATTTGATGGTATCAAAATCTTGAAAATTTCAAGCATTCCACAAGAGTTTGAGTAATGCGACGCAATGGAGTTTGGTTCAGGATGCGTTTGAGCTCCATCCAATGGCAGACAACAAGAACTGCAGTTTTTCATTGTACTTCCCAGGTCTAATTCTTTTAATAAGGGTAATTCCAAAAGCACGCACAACAGCCTGTGACATAATGTTAAAGAAAGTAGTGTTGAATCATAGAATCCCTACAGAGCAGAAGGAGGCCATTCAGACCATCGAGTCTGCACCGACCACAATCCCACCCAGGCCCTATCCTCATAACCCCATGCATTTTACCCCAATAGTCCCCCTGACACTAAGGGACAATTTAGCATAGCCACTCAACCTAATCTGCACATCTTTGGACTGTGGGAGGAAACAGGAGCACCCGGAGGAAACTCTCGCAGACATGGGGGAGAATGTATAAACTTCACACAGTGGCCCAAGCCTGGAATCGAACCTGGGTCCCTGGCGCTCTGAGGCAGCAGTGCTAACCATTGTGCCATCGTGCTGCTTAGTGTGCAAGAATGTATTGATATTTTATGCACTTTGCGAAATATCCATGAATTGTTGCTTTTTTTACATTCTTAAAAATGCAGTAGGAACTGAGGAGTTGTAAAAGACTCCCAAAGTCCTCCTAATTCACCTCTACCATCCTAATAGCCACATAATAAAAACAATAATGTAGTGGCTTATTAATCATAGCAATCAGTCTCCAGCGACTAGTGCACAACAGACTCAGACATGAGATGAGGAAATCACTCGTGGAGGGCTTTGAGAACCATAGGCCCAAAGTCATTGATTCCTCCCAATGTTACATCTGCCATGTTTTTACTCCTATGACAATCACCGCAGATACTGGAAATGCGAGAGAGGAAAGGGCTTTGAATGTGACAAGTGGATATATACTTGCTGAATAGGAAATTTACCTGCTCTCTGCTGCTGTGGGGGACCCTAAAGCAAAATGCTTTGCTACAGTGTGCTCTCTGATATTAAAGCTTCCTGCAGTGGGGAAACTAGAGATATGGACGGTAATGTTGACTGCATAGATCAAAAGGGAAAACCCAGGGTCGTGTGCCTCATGTTGATAGGGAGAGAAAAACAGTTGCATAGCGAAGTGGGACGTGCCATGTCACACAAATACAGTCTACATAGAGAACAAAGGAAGACTTGCATTTATATAGCACCTTTCACAACCTCAGGACATCCCAAAACACAGCCAATGAAATACTTTTAAAAAATGTAGTCACTGTGGGAGCGCAGGAGCCAATTTCTGTCCAGCTTCCAGAAACAGCAATGAGGTAAATACCTGTAAATCTGTTTTATTGATGTTAGTGAGGGATAAATGATAGCCATAGGATCTTTTACATCCACCTGAGAGACAAGATGGGACTTCAGTTTAGCATCTCTGATAGTCCGTGTGTACTGCATTGGAGTGTCAGTCTAGATAATGTGTCCCAGTCCAATATCAATATTCTGGGGGTTGCCACTGATCAGAAACTGATCTGGGCCAGTCATATAAATACTGTGGCTGCAAGAGCAGGTCAGAGTCTGACCCCTAAAGTTTGTCCACCATGTACAAGGCACCAGTTAGGAGTGTGATGGAATATTCTCCACTGGCCTGGATGAGTGCGGCTCCTGTAACAGTCAAGAAGCTTGACACCATCCAGGACAAAGCAGCCCACTTAATAGCACCCCATCCAGCACCTTAAATGTTCACACTCTGCATCACTGACACACAGTAGCAGCAGCGTGTGCCATTTGCAAGGAGCACTGCAGCAAGCCACCAACGCTTCTATGACAGCACCTAACTCACGACCTCTACACCTAGAAGGGTAAGGGTATCAGTTGCACGGGAACACCACCGCCTGTAAATGCCCTACAAGTCACACACCACCTTAACATGGAAATATATTGCCGTTCGTTTGGTATCGTTGGGTCAAAATGCTGGAACACCCTTCCTAACAGCACTAGGTATACCTACACCTCATGCACTGCAACGGTTCAAGAAGGTGGCTCACCACCACTTTTCCAAGGGCAATTAGGGATGGGCAATCAATACTGGCAAAGACAGCGATGCCCAGATCCCATGAAAAATTAAATAAAATTCCCTGGAGTAGTTTTTGAACTCATGAGCCCGTGAGTAAGAGGTGACAGTGCAGAGCAGATTTACACCTGAATGGCAATGGAGAGAAGAAATTAAACCAATTCTGTGAGGTTTCAGAATCACACCCACTGTCAAACTAATTGTACAATTTGGATTTCCTGTAATTCAAACACCTTAAACTTCTGCTTTTGCCATTTCTTAGAAATTACAAGCCAGCACTGGCTATTAGTCATCCCCAAAAACACCGGGAAAGAACAAGTTTTAAAAAGAAGGTATAAAGACAGGCACTCAGTGCAGGAGGACTAGTGTGCAACAAAAATCTTTTACACCAACTCGGCTAAGAATGCAGGTTTGGTATATCACAGATTGCATAGGAATATATGCACTTAGGAATAGGAGTAGACCATCGGGTCTCTTCTGCCATAAGACCATAAGACATAGGAGCAGAATTAGGCCACTCGGCCCATCGAGTCTGCTCCGCTATTCAATCATGGCTGATATTTTTCTCATCCCCATTTTCCTGCCTTTTCCCCATAACCCCTGATCCCCTTATCAATCAAGAACCTATCTATCTCTGTCTTAAAAACACTCAATGACCTGGCCTCCACAGCCTTTTGCCACAAAGAGTTCCACAGATTCACCACTCTCTGGCTGAAGAAATTCCTCCTCATCTCTGTTTTAAAGGATCGTCCCTTTAGCCTGAGGTTGTGCCCTCTGGTTCTAGTATTTCCTACTAGTGGAAACATCCTCTCCATGTCCACTCTATCCAGGCCTCACAGTATCCTGTAAGTTTCAATAAAATCCCCCCCCTCATCCTTCTAAACTCCAACGAGTACAGACCCCGAGTCCTCAACCATTCCTCATACGACAAGCTCTTCATTCCAGGGATCATTCTTGTGAACCGCCTCTGGACCCTTTCCAAGGCCGGCATATCCTTCCTTAGATACGGGACCCAAAACTGCGCACAATACTCTAAAAGTACTCTAACAGCCTCAGAAATACAATACGACCATGGCTGATCATCCACTTCAATGCCTTTTTCCCTATACTATCCCCAAACCCCTTTAAGCCATTGGTATTTAATAATCTGTTAATCTCTATCTTGAACATACTCGAATGACTGAGCTTCCAAAGCCCTGTCCAGAGAGACACAACCCGCTGAGTAAAAACAAATGTCTCCACGTCTTGGTCCTAAGTGACTTCCCCCTTATTTCAGTCAACACGGGTCAGTGGGCCACACATTTCACATGTAAAGATCTGCTCATTTATCTGACTTCCTGTACATTTTAATGGTTTTCCTTCTGCTTGCTTAAGTGATTTAACTGTTGCTGGTAAGAATGCTTTAATCTCTCCTGGGCTCTGCCTGTTCCACTCACAGCTCTCCAAATACTTCATAAATTGCCATAAGCTTTGTAAGTCATCATTACAGTAAATATTCTAAAGATATCAGCAGTTAGCACTGATTGATCTTATCACTCCATTTCATTTTTATAGGGAAAACACTTACACTTAGGCCCGTCGCACAGCAGGTCCAAAAACATACTGAGGAAGTGAGCATGGCGACCTGTTAGCACCTGGCCACTGTGACAGCTCCTCATAGGTAGTCCGGAGTGTGGTTTCTGGGATACGAGGGCACAGCAAAACAAGGGGAGAAGGGCGGGGTATGAATCAGGAGTTGAGGACAGTGGGGGGGGGGGGGCTCTTGGGATAGAGGTGGGATTTGTAGGTTGAGCACAGTAGGAGGGATTGGGGGTCAAAGATAGTGAGGGAGAATCAAGTGCAGGACAGTGAGGGAGTCAGGACTCGAGGGCAGTGTTGGAATTAGTTGGGTCGGAATATGGGGAGTGTGGGGAGGGGAGGTGGTTCAGAGATTAAGGATAGTAGGGGTGTATGTGGGAATTGGGGACAGGGAGTGAAGGGAGGTATCTTAAAATTCAAACATATTACACCCTGGTCTGAAACCGGTTTCTTGTGGGCAGTACAGAACTGATCCTAAATCTTTAGAGTTATACGGAAGGCTGTGTTGCAAATTACATAACTAGGATCTGAAAGTTAACCTCTTAAAGATGATTAAACTACATGTTGTTGAGGCTACATAAATTCCAAATTTATCCTGCGACAGAAATATTGAGAAAATACAGAACGTTTGTTTCTTCACATTAGAGAAAACATCAAAACACCGTCAACCCTTTGGGTAATCATAATTGAAAACCAAATTCAAATGAACTGAAATTTCATTGGAGAGGCACACCTTCTCGCTTTGCAGAAAACAGAAATCGTAATTTGGAAAGTCTGATGATGATAGGAAAGATTGATGGGAAAAGAGATCAAGTCAGATAAAGAATAATCGTTCCAAAGAGCCTAATGAACTGGATAATGTCCCATCAATGAAGATAATCCATTCCTCCTGAGCAAGATTAACATGGAGGACCATGGTCACCAATGCCCTCTTAGAGCAAGGTAACGGAGGAGCTCGTTAATGGCACTGGGGAGGCTGGCATTGCAATTGTTAATGGTGATTTCAGCAAACCCGAACAGGCTGGTGCACTACACCATAGACAGGTTGTAAGAAGGTGTCTGAGAGGAGGAGAGGGATTGGAGGACATTGAAGTGTTTAGGGCCTTTAAGATTGATGGGCAAAGGCCGGCCTTGGGTGGGTGGGGTGGGGGCGGGGGGGGAGGAAGGCATGAGGGGAATGATAGCGGTGGTGTGGATGGACAAGAAGTCAAAATACAGAGTTTGGGGATTGGATTTTTAGGGTTGGAGAAGGTTACAGAGGCAGAGATGAAACAATGAAAGGATTCGATAAAAGAATGGACATTTTCAGAAGAACTTTTTCCCAGTCTGTGGCAGTGAATTGGGGATATTATGTGTCACAATGTGGCAGTTTGAATGGTCTCGCTGATGCTAGGTGTTTAACACACACTGAACGTTTGAATGACCAGGATGTTAAGAGGGTCACTCTCAATTGCTGTTCATTAAATTTCTAACAGCAGAGAACCAATCTCATACTTAATTTTTGTGTGCCACACTGTAGTGAATTACAAGCAGGAATGATGTTAGCTGTGCTGAAATCATGCTTGCTCAATCTCAAATTAGACTGACAGGCAGTAGTGGTTTTGTCTGTGAATCTTTGCTGGTAAATTTTACAGTATAATCATTCTATCGCCATGTCCTGTGCAATGTAAAACCAGGGCAGACAAACTGTGACTGTCACATCAGTGTGACTGATCAATTCACTTGTTTTTGGCATCAATACAATGTCTCCTCTGTCCCTACAAGAGCAATTGGTTTGCCTCAGTTTTGTTTAGATTGCCCAGAGACTGAAGAGTATCAAATAGCAACAATCATTTCACAAGCTCTGTGCTGCAGAGTACAAGCCTGTCCGACAGCCGCTGAGACAAATCCAACCCGGTATCCCTCAGAGAAGTTCATAAAAAATTAGGATATGGACGTCACTAGCAGGGCCTGTATTTATTTCCCATCCTTAGTCGCCTCTGAGAAGGTGATGAGCCTCTGCAGTCTGTGGTTCAGATACCTCCCACAGTGCTGTTAGATAACAAGTTGCAGGACTTTGACTCATTGGTTGGATCATGTGTGGTTTTGAGATGATGGTGCAGCCTGTCCCCTGGTACCTCACATTTTCCACATCTTTTGCCTAAACATGTAGGCATTGGAGCAACATTTTCACGTTTAAAACCTGCACATTTAGGGCTTTTTATTGAAGAGATTTTGTACAGTAATGTGACTTGTTGATCAATTAATACTAAAGAATCTGATGTAAGATAAAAATCAACCTCTGCCTAGTCGATGGGATGGTGGGAGGGCTAAAATTGGCTTGCGTGCCTTGAGGTGGAGGGGAAAATCCCAACTGGAGGTGCCACCCTTGATCATTGTGCAGGGATATCTGCGTGTGTTTGTCTTTGTGGACCCCTCCATAACTCTCCACAAATTATTCAACCCAGCCTGAGAGTTTAGTGTAGTGGGTTCATGGCCAGCAGCAACCAGATGTCCAGGCTCACCAGGCTGACTGGTTGAGGGAACTGTGCAGCTCAGTAATCTGGGCTGGAATTGTGCCCTCATCTTGTGTGGTCAGTGTCTAAACTAACATCACTCAACTCGCTCCCCAGTGTGGATCAATATATCACACATAGCAATGTGATATACCAGATGATCTGGTCATTATCACAACACTGTGGGAGCTTGCTGTGCACAGTTTGGCTGCCATGTTTCCTCCATTACAACAGTGACCATACTTTAGAAGTATTGCGTTAGTCTGTAAAGTGCTTTGGAACAACCTGAAATTGCGAGAGCCCCAAAACAAATACACAATTTTTTGCGTTTTTGCATGTTCCGCAGTTCAAAGTTCACTTTTGTTTGCTCTGTGTGGGCATCAGGAAACTTTGCATGTCAACTTTGCATTTGGATTTTTTTAGAAAGATATTTTGAACATTAGCGTCACTTCATCAATGGTGCAATAAAGAAACAGTTTGAACCTTGTTAAGGAGATCGCCCCTTGTTGCAATGACCCATGCGTCGAGAAAAATAAAAATAGAATTGTGCAAAAATCGAGCGTCTCCTTCAAATGAGTGAGGGTATTTTTTCTTTTAATTGCCATGGCGTCTGGAGTTTGAGCAGGGATTTATTCGACAATTAATGATGCGATTCCAACACACAGCAAGAAGTTTGCTGGGAATCTGAGTTACGTGATGAGGTGGGGGATTGTTTGGGAGAGGAATTGCTCTTTGAGTTGCTTCTGCATATCAAATCCCCAGAGCAGGATTTTTAGTGTACAACGAGCAGCCGGCAGCATTTGCTCATTTCCTCAATTAATCCTAAAACATTCTTTTGCAGACTGAACAGTTCCAGTAGCGTCTAAGTGTCACCCTGGTATTTTCAGTACTTCCAAGCTGAGACTGACTATTAATCTCATTCATGCCTGATTTTCTCCCTCCGGATTTGGATTTTGAAGACAGTGGAAAATGGCTGTTGTCCAATCTAAATATTATTGTATCCAGGACGCTCTTAGTGCACTCAGTCCATGTCCCAGAATTTGTACCGCTTTGGTCAACCATAAAACCCTGCAGTGAGACCCCGAAAGACAAGTCATTTGAAAACCATAAAATTCTCGATCAGGTCATTCTGTTAAGCATTTATAATAAAAATAGAAAATGCCAGAAAAACTCAGTAGGTTTCATGGCAGCATCTGCGGAGAGAGAAATCAAGTCCAGTTTGACTTCTTTGGAACAGTCCAGAACAACTCTCCTCTTTTTGAGTTCTGAAGAAGGGTCATATTGGACTCAGAACGTTAATTCTGTTTCTCTCTCCACAGATAGAATCATAGAATCCCTACAGTGCAGAAAGAGGCCATTCAGCCCATCGAGTCCGCACTGACCACAATTCCACCCATGCCCTATCCCCATCACCCCGCGTATTTACCGTGCTAATCCCCTGACACTAAGGGGCAATTTAGCATGGCCAATCAACCTAACCTGCACATCTTTGGACTGTGGGAGGAAACCGGAGCACCCGGAGGAAATCCACACAGACACGGGGAGAATGTGCAAACTCCACACAGTCACCTGAGGCTGGAATTGAACCTGGGACCCGAGCGCTGTGAGATAGCAGTGCTAACCACTGTGCCAGCATGCCAAACCGACTGAGTTCTATCTGACATTTTATGTTTTTATTTCAGTTCTCCAGCATTTGCAGTATTTTGCTTCTGTTAGCATTTGTGTTGTCTCCTAACTTGTATTGCTCTGTACTAAGCAAGAGAATCAAATATCTTTTTGGTTTCGGGCAGGAAAATTTGTTTTTGTTTGTCAATGCAATGATGCCCATCAGTGCGAAGTTCTATAAAGGTTTCCCTCTTGCTAATTTTATTTCTCTTTTCCACATTCCTCAGCGAGGTCTTCAATCTGGAACGTGGGGGTAGAATCTTCCCTGTCCTGCTTTGGGCGGGGTGGGGGTGGCACTAGAAGGTGGTCCTAGAATGATTTCACACAGGTTGGCGTGAGCAGCGGGGCTGACATGACATTAGCGGCTGGCAAATCTATGTAGACCTGCCTACCCACAGCTCCCCCAGCCCCTCATCTCTGCCACACATAACTGGCACTGTGGGCCTAACCCAGTAGGTGCCTGGGGATAACTTTCAGTGGTTGGCCTGGGAAACCTCAAGAAGCCTCCCACACTACATTGGAGCCACCACCATCAATGAGGCCACATGAAGATTCCGCCGCTAGCAAATGGCACACTGCCTCCCGTCACTGAGAAAAACACCGTGGGGAGACCAGAGAATCCCAGCGATAGTGCAGCTACTCCCTAAGATTCCTCACTTGTAGCATTTCCCCATTTGAGAGACGGAAAACTGATGTGTTCCCTGTTGGTTAATGGAGTAACTGGAATAACTTGGCCATCAAATATTTCTTTACCATTTTCTTCCCACTGCCTATTCTGTTGGTTGTTTCACCTTTACTTCCATCTTCTCCTGGCTTTGAAGCAAAATCTGTCCATATTGGGGCAGCGTGGGGGCAAGGGTGGTCGGGGGATCTTGATGGCTTTGGCGGGAGCCACAATCTGACAGTCGATGTTGGGTCAAAATCCTGGAACTAACAACAATGTGGAATTACCATCACCACGTTGACGGCACCACCTTCCCAAGGCAACCTAGGGGTGGGCATTATAATTTTAAAAAATGGAATACATTTCAATTTGTGAACTAAAGTTGCTATGTTGCCTTAATCCACTGATAATGAGTACTGCTAAGAAAAAAGCTTCCTAAAATTCCAGGTTCACAAAAGATCAAGTAGACAATTGACAGAATAAAAAATATAAGGTCAAATGGGGCCTAGTTGCAGAGCTTGGCACCCATGTGATCCTGGCACGCATTGTCAAAAATAGAGCAGCAGTGTTTTGGAAAGCTTTGCTTTGGGGTGTCTCCTACACTTTAAAGGCATCACCTGATGAGGTTGAGGAGCCAACTCCAATCTACTGCTTGCCAAAGCTAATGGAATGAGCACCTGTGCTGGTGGGCATACTGTGAGTAGCTGCTACATGTTCAGCCTTTTGTGTCTGACTGCTGGCAACTTGGCTGCCTGCGTAGCTCTTGAATTGTGATTGAATCTGAAATCAGGCTGCCTCTTGTTGCTACCAAATTTGGTCATTAACTGCTTGGCAACAATTCAATTTGAGAATCCTCTGTGTTTTTTACTTTCCCATAAATGGAAGGCCATTGCTGCTGTTTTGATCTGGATTACATTAATATCCAAGCAACGGTCGCATTAGACCCTGAGCATAATTTATTGATAAATGATGTTCACATTGATTGTAACAGTGCATGGGTAAAATTCTGTTGCTGCATCAGCCTTAATCGATTTAACTATAGGCTTCACATATAGACTCGGGGGGCTGTGTTTGATAGAATAGTGCACTGTGTGACTGGATTAGTTTGACTGGATTGCCTGCAATTTTACAACTCATCCGCTTTATCCTGGACCACAATGTCTTCACCTTCAACAACCAATTCTTCATCCAGACACACGGAACAGCCATGGGGACCAAATTCACACCTCAATATGCCAACATCTTCATGCACAGGTTCGAAGAAGACCTCTTCACCGCACAGGACCTTCAACCGATGCTATACACTAGATAAAAAGATGACATTTTCTTTCTATGGACTCATGGTGAACAATCACTGAAACAACTATATGATGACATCAACAAGTTCCATCCCACCATCAGACTCACCATGGACTACTCTCCGGAATCAGTTGCATTCTTGGACACATGCATCTCCATCACCTCAGCACCTCACTGTACCGCAAGCCCACGGATAACCTCACGATGCTCCACTTCTCCAGCTTCCACCCTAAACGTTAAAGAAGCCATCCCCTACGGACAAGCCCTCCGTATACACAGGATCTGCTCAGATGAGGAGGATCGCAACAGACACCTCCAGAGGCTGAAAGATGCCCTCATAAGAACAGGATATGGCGCTCGGCTCATCAATCAACAGTTCCGACGCGCCACAGCGAAAAGCCGCACCGACCTCCTCAGAAGACAAACACGGGACACGGTGGACAGAGTACCCTTCGTCGTCCAGTGCTTCCCCGGAGCGGAGAAGCTACGCTATCTTCTCCGGAGCCTTCAACATGTCATTGATGAAGACGAACATCTCGCCAAGGCCATACCCACACCCCCACTTCTTGCCTTCAAACAACCGCACAACCTCAAACAGACCATTGTCCGCAGCAAACTACCCAGCCTTCAGGAGAACAGTGACCACGACACCACAGAACCCTGCCACAGCAACCTCTGCAAGACGTGCCGGATCATCGACATGGATGCCATCATCTCACGTGAGAGCACCATCCACCAGGTACACGGTACATACACTTGCAACTCGGCCAACGTTGTCTACCTGATATGCTGCAGGAAAAGATGTCCCGAGGCATGGTACATTGGGGAGACCATGCAGATGCTACGACAACAGATGAATGAACACCGCTCGACAATCACCAGGCAAGAGTGTTCTCTTCCTGTTGGGGAACACTTCAGCATTTGGCCTCTGATCTTCGGGTAAGTGTTCTCCAAGGCAGCCTTCACGACACACGACAGCGCAGAGTCGCTGAGCAGAGACTGATAGCCAAGTTCCACACACATGAGAACGGCCTCAACTGGGGTCTTGGGTTCATGTCACACTATCTGTAACCCCCATGACTTGCCTGGACTTGCAAAATCCCACTAACTGTCCTGGCTGGAGACAATACACATCTCTTTAACCTGTGCTTAATGCTCTCTCCACTCACATTGTCTGTACCTTTAAGACTTGATTACCTGTAAAGACTCGCATTCTAACCATTATTTTGTAAATTGAGTTTGTGTCTCTGTATGCCCCGTTTGTGAACAGAATTCCCACTCACCTGACGAAGGAGCAGCGCTCCGAAAGCTAGTGGCTTTTGCTACCAAATAAATCTGTTGGACTTTAACCTGGTGTTGTGAGACTTCTTACTGTGTTTACCCCAGTCCAACGCCGGCATCTCCACATCGTGATTGGATTAGTAGCATAGTTGAGTGGCGCATGAACCATACATGGTATTTTGAATCCTGGTTAATGGCATTTATATTTTGTTGCTTTGGTGTGGCATACTGAGACAGACTGGATGGGGACTGCGTTTGGACTGACCTGACAGACACTGCTCCTGCAGTGCCACTCTGGACTTTATCCTGCTCTATTGATTTTAACATCTCAAGACAATGGCACTGTGCCATTATTCTCAAAGGAAATGACCCCTCAATGGCCGATTGATGGCAATAGCAGAAGGTATTGAACCTTTTGTTTTTCTCCCTGCTCCCTTCTGTTTTGCAAATGGTTTGGCCTACTGATGACTTCATGAAACAAACAAGTATCCCCCACTCCCGCATCAATGCAGAGGGCTGTTGCTGCTTTGGGACAGTTTGTTAATTTGTCTTAGTTGCTGCTTTATGAAAACAAAGGGAAGCTGGATGGCTGCTTTTGCAATATTTCCATGTTCGTCCCCTCCAAGTGTTTTATTTAACCGTTTCAACAAAATATGTTCCTGAACAGTGGAAAGTCATCGTGACCAGATTTGACTATTTCGAAATTTTGTTCTAATGTTGGGAGAGTTAAATACCTTTCTCCTTTTTCGTATTTTACTCCCGGACTAAGGCATAGGATGGTGGGATGTACTAAAACCTTTTCTATAGTGCCTCAGTAATGTACCCAATCTCAGTCTAGAATAGTCCTCTCTACAACCCCACTGAGACATTGCTCTGTCCAACACACCAACCATTTTGTGGCCTCCCTGAATTATGGAACGTTTTATCACAGACACCTAACATGCATCTCCGCAACTGTTGATGTCTATAAGTTTAAACAAGAAGAAGCTAAACCATACAGATCAGGAAAATCCCCGGCTCGATCTCTGGTCTGTATTGAGTTTTGTTAATCTTAAACAGAGTGCTGGTGGGACCACCACTGGCTGTTAGCAAAAGGATATTCATTGGAATTTCTGCTCCTGCTCATTGGGCAGAAAATCCTGTCAGAAAATGCAAGTGCGATGCAGATGCATGGTGATACAGGATTGGACTGTGTTGGCAATTCTGCTGGATATCAATAGCCTATCGGCATTATATATTATAAAATATACAACACAGAAACAAGCCACTCCATCCAAAAGGTCCATGCTGGTATTTCTGCTCCGCTTTATTCCCTTTCTTCTTCTATATCCAACTCTATCAGTGGAACCCACCATTCCTTTCTCCCACATATGTTTATCAAGCCTCTTCCTAAATCTTTCTTCTCCCTAATGCATCTATACTATTTGCCTCAACCACTGCTGTGATAGTGAGTTACATATTCTCACCACTCTCTGGGTTTCTTCTGAATCCCTGATTGAGTGTTTTGGTAACTATCTTATATTGAAGGCCTCTAGTTTTACACTTCCCACAAAACACGCTTGTCCAAATCTTTCAATTCAGATCACTCCTCGGCCTTCATTTTCAACAAAAAAGTGACCCTTCCCCGTAGGCACAGTGGTTAGCACTGCTGCCTCACAATGCCAGGGACCCGGGTTTGATTCTGGCCTTAGGTGACTGTGTGTGGAGTTTGCACGTTCTCCCTGTGTTTGCTTGATCCTCTGGGTGCTCTGGTTTCCTCCCACAGTCCAAAGATGTGCAGGTTAGGTGGATTGGCCATGCTAAATTGCCCCTTAGTGTCCTAAGATGTGTAGTTTAGTGGAGTAAATATGTGGGGTTATTGGGATGGGGCGGAGGGGGTGAGCCTCTGTCGGAGAGTTGGTGCAGACTCGATGGGCTGAATGGCCTCCTTCTGCACTGTAGGGGAATCGGATTCTTTTTTTCCCGAACGGATAATCTTTCAGCTTTTGTATTAATTCTAGCAAAAGGAAGTTTAGCATCTTCTCCACTGCCTCTATATTGGTATTATAATGTGATGACGAGAACTGTGCTAGGTGTGATCTAACCAAAACTTGAAATAAGTTTAGCATAACTTCTCTAGATTTCAATACTATCCCTCCAGAAATAAATCCTTGTACTTTGTTCGTTTTCTTTATTCAGCTGTCTCATTACTTTTAGTGATTGTTGTAATATGCCTTTTAGGAATAATAGCATGCCATCAATAATAGGGAAGTGTGACATGTAAGACAGTCTCAGTTTCACTTCAGCCTGTGAGCAGAGCACAACACACTCAGCTCTGCTGTTGATGTCTTCAAGCCTTTCTACCTTCGCATAGATGTTCTCGTGTACCAAGGCTCACTGAATGAACCCACAACCCTTATGAAAGATTTTTGCTTTTATATCATTATAAAAAGATGACAGTTATTTGCGTATTTGCGCTCTACCCTATTGGGATTCCTTTTCTTAGCAAAACGTATTCCTTATTTTGCTGAAATCTATTTGCAAGTTGCGTGATGGAAAAATTGACGATGAGAAATGAGACAGATGTTAAGTACATTGACAGCGTGGGGGGAGCATGATGATGAGGGAGAATGCAGAGAAAAAGAGAGAAATAAAAAAAAAACAAATAGGAAGGCAAGGAAGAACCGTGAAATCAAATTATCAAGGAACATAAAACTTTGGAATTAAAAGTATGATTTCCAAACTTGTGGAAGGCAACAAATTTGGGGGGAAGGGCAGTGAGGGTCAATACTGAGGACGGCAACAAATTATAGGAGAATATTGATAAACTGTCAGAATGGGCAGGTATTGCCCTCTGCAGTAAATGCTGGCGAGCCAGCAATGCCTATATCCCAAGGATAAATTAAAAAAAGAGTGCTTCTCTCAGGCCCACAGAGGAAATAGGTGTTGTGGCCAGATTGGAAGGTGGGCCATTAATCCACTACCAAACTTGTATATCTAGGTAGAACTGTGCTAGTAGAATCAATGATGTGGAGATGCCGGCATTGGATTGGGATAAACACAGTAAGAAGTCTCACAACACCAGGTTAAAGTGATGTCTGTGTCAATATGCGCGATCTTCTTGGAGATCCTCTCCACTTGGAACCGGCAGTTTGCGGTGTCAATAATAGTCATGATGATGTCTGTGTCAATATGCGCGATTTTCTTGGAGCCTGGTGTTAACCTTTAACCTGGTGTTGTGAGACTTCTTACTAGTAGTAACAGACAAAGAATATATTATGCATCATTAAGATAATGACCACTAAACGATCAGCAGTGTATATTTAGTCTGTAGTTTTAGAATGAGTAACTGCCAGGCTGTGCACAAGCTCCTCGGGCACTGGGGCCTCCTTTATGTGTTTCTGCATTAAATAATTGGTGTATTGGTTTCATTTGCAGATCAAGAAACAGCAACAGGAGGTATTGGATTACCTGCAGGCCAACAAAATAGAGTTTGAAAGATGTGACATTGCAGTCAATGATGAAAACAAAATGTTTATGAGGGAGAACGTTCCTGAGAACTGCCGACCTGAAAGTGGAAACCCACTTCCACCTCAGGTCTTCAATAATGACCATTACTGTGGGGTAAGGCGACCTCTCACAAACATTATTGTCTCTATTAGTATTTGTGAGCTTTTCTTGAAAATTCAGTAACTTATCTGACTGACAAAATATGCTTCAGGATTTTAATAGGCCTAGAAAGGAATATTGTTGATATCAGTGGACGAATGTTTAATTGTGCAATGTCACCTATGTTGGTGATTTTCTACCTCCTTAGTATTCTGCTATACATCCTTCTCTGCTCCAAAACCATGGCCTTCTCTCCATCCCTCAGCTCAGCCACGTGTGGCCACTTGATCAGCAACTTCACTCCTGTCATTTTGAACTTGCATCTCATCCTCTATCATTTTTAACCACCCCTCAGCTCTTCCAAAACTCTTCTCCTGGTTCCACAAATCAAGCCTCTTGTTTTCTACTCTCCTCCTGCACGATTTTCCTTAAACTGACCTGCTCCGAGACATCTTCCTGTATGTGAGGAGTGCCTTGGATCTCCAGGTGGTTGTATGCCTGTGCCTTTGCCCACTCTTGTAGTGGAAGTATTAACCATTTTGAATCTAATGGAAAAAATGATGATAGAGAAATACATTTACATATCAGCTTTCTAAAACTTAAGGTCCCTGTAATAATCTCTCTCTTCATCTACTGTGAGCTGTAGTGTCACTTTATTGATTAAAGCTGCTCAAATGATTCAAATCTCAAAAACTTATGGTTATTTCTTTTAACACCCTATTTAATACCAGAAATCAACTCTGGATTTGAGAGAAAATGATGTAGAGATGCCGGTGTTGGACTGGAGTAAACACAGTAAGAAGTCTCACAACACCGGGTTACTGTCCAACAAGTATATTTGGTAGCACAAGCCACTAGTTTCGGAGCGCTGTTCCTTCATCAGGTAAGTGGGAGTTCTGTTCACAAACCGGGCAAATAAAGACACAAACTCAAATTACAAAATAATGGTTGGAATGCGAGTCTTTACAGGTAATCAAGCCTTAAAAGGTACAGACAATGTGAGTGGAGAGAGCGTTAAGCACAGGTTAAAGAGATGTGTATTGTCTCCAGCCAGGACAGTTAGTGAGATTTTGCAAGCCCAGGCAAGCCGTGGGGGTTACAGATAGTGTGACATGAACCCAAGATCCCGGTTGTGGCCATTCTCATGTGTGTGGAACTTGGCTATCAGTCTCTGCTCAGTGACTCTGCGTTGTCGTGTATCGTGAAGTTGCCTTGGAGAACGCTTACCCGAAGATCAGAGGCCAAATGCCCGTGACCGCTGAAGTGCTCCCCAACAGGAATAGAACACTCTTGCTTGGTGATTGTTGAGCGGTGTTCATTCATCCGTTGCCATAGCATCTGCATGGTTTCCCCAATGTACCATGCCTCGGGACATCCTTTCCTGCAGCGTAATCAGGTAGACAATGTTAGCCGAGTTGCAAGAGTATGTACCGTGTACTTGGTGGATGGTGTTCTCACGTGAGATGATGGCATCCATGTCGATGATCCGGCACGTCTTGCAGAGGTTGCTGTGGCAGGGTTGTGTGGTGTCGTGGTCACTGTTCTCCTGAAGGCTGGGTAGTTTGCTGTGGACAATGGTCTGTTTGAGGTTGTGCAGTTGTTTGAAGGCAAGAAGTGGGGGTGTGGGGTTGGCCTTGGTGAGATGTTAGTCTTCACCAATGACATGTTGAAGGCTCCGGAGAAGATAGCGTAGCTTCTCCGCTCCGGGGAAGAACTGGACGTCGAAGGGTACTCTGTCCACCGTGTCCTGTGTTTGTCTTCTGAGGTCGTCGGTGCGGTTTTTCGCTGTGGCGCGTTGGAACTGTCGATCGATGAGTCAAGCGCCATGTCCTGTTCTTATGAGGGCATCTTTCAGCCTCTGGAGGTGTCTGTTGCGATCCTCCTCATCTGAGCAGATTCTGTGTATATGGAGGGCTTGTCCGTAGGGGATGGCTTCTTTAACATGTTTAGGGTGGAAGCTGGAGAAGTGGAGCATCGTGAGGTTATCCATGGGCTTGCGGTACAGTGAAGTGCTGAGGTGACTGTCCTTAATGGAGATGCGCGTGTCCAAGAATGCAACCGATTCTGGAGAGTAGTCCATGGTGAGTCTGATGGTGGGATGGAACATGTTGATGTCATCATATAGTTGTTTCAGTGATTGTTCACCATGCGTCCAAAGGAAGAAAATGTCATCGATGTATCTAGTGTATAGCATCGGTTGAAGGTCCTGTGCGGTGAAGAGGTCTTGTTGGAACCTGTGCATGAAGATGTTGGCATATTGAGCTGCGAATTTGGTCCCCCGCGATGATGGCATTGCTGCAACGGCCTCAGTACTCAA
Source organism: Mustelus asterias (assembly GCF_964213995.1). NCBI lineage: Eukaryota > Metazoa > Chordata > Chondrichthyes > Carcharhiniformes > Triakidae > Mustelus > Mustelus asterias. Next base: position 85,783,973 of record NC_135804.1, on the reverse strand, counting down.
CGCCGACAACTGCCAGTTTCCAGATGCAATTTTACAACTCATCCGCTTCATCCTGGACCACAATGTCTTCACCTTCAACAACCAGTTCTTCATCCAGACACACGGAACAGCCATGGGGACCAGATTTGCACCTCAATATGCCAACATCTTCATGCACAGGTTTGAACAAGACTTTTTCACCGCACAGGACCTTCAACCGATGCTATACACTAGATAAAACGATGACATTTTCTTCCTTTGGACTCATGGTGAACAATCACTGAAACAACTATATGACGACATCAACAAGTTCCATCCCACCATCAGACTCACCGTGGACTACTCTCCGGAATCGGTTGCATTCTTGGACACACGCATCTCCATCAAGGACGGTCACCTCAACACCTCACTGTACCGCAAGCCCATGGATAACCTCACGATGCTCCACTTCTCCAGCTTCCACCCTAAACACGTTAAAGAAGCCATCCCCTACAGACAAGCCGTCCGTATACACAGGATCTGCTCAGATGAGGAGGATCGCAACAGACACCTCCAGAGGCTGAAAGATGCCCTCATAAGAACAGGATATGGCGCTTGACTCATCGATCGACAGTTCCGACGCGGCACAGTGTAAAACCGCACTGACTTCCTCAGAAGACAAACACGGGACTTGGCGGACAGAGTACCCTTCGTCGTCCAGTACTTCCCCGGAGCGGAGAAGCTATGACATCTTCTCCAGAGCCTTCAACATGTCATTGATGAAGACAAACATCTCACCAAGGCCATCTCCACACCCCCACTTCTTGCCTTCAAACAACTGCACAACCTCAAACGGACCATTGTCCGCAGCAAACTACCCAGCCTTCAGGAGAACAGTGACCACGACACCACACAACCCTGCCACAGCAAACTCTGCAAGACGTGCCGGATCATCGACACGGATGCCATCATCTCATGTGAGAACACCATCCACCAGGTACACACACTTGCAACTCGGCCAACGTTGTCTACCTGAAACGCTGCAGGAAAAGATGTCCCGAGGCATGGTACATTGGGGAGACCATGCAGACGCTATGACAATGGATGAATGAATGAACATCGCTCGACAATCACCAAGCAAGAGTGTTCTCTTCCTGTTGGGGAACACTTCAGCGGTCAGAGGCATTCGGCCTCTGATCTTAGGGTAAGCATTCTCCAAGACAGCCTTCACGATACACGACAACGCAGAGTCGCTGAGCAGAGACTGATAGCCAAGTTCCGCACACATGAGGACGGCCTCAACAGGGATCTTAGGTTCATGTCACACTATCTGTAACCTGCACGACTTGCCTGGGCTTGCAAAATCTCTCTAACTGTCCCGGCTGGAGACAATACACATCTCTTCAACCTGTGCTTAACACTCTCTCCACTCACATTGTCTGTACCTTTAAGACTTGATTACCTGTAAAGACTCGCATTCTAACCATTATTTTGTAAATAGAGTTTGTGTCTTTATATGCCCTGTTTGTGAACAGAACTCCCACTTACCTGACGAAGGAGCAGCGCTCCGAAAGCTAGTGGCTTTTGCTACCAAATAAACCGGTTGGACTTTAACCTGGTGTTGTGAGACTACTTACTTTGAGAGAAAATCCAAAGACCAAAGTTCTTATTGATAATGGTTTGGCATTGATGATGATCAGTGGTTTGTGATTTTAACCCTGGCAAGCTTCATTGTTTATCATGCAACGTTGTTTGATCTATTTGTGCATATTTGATGCAATACATTAGTTAAAAAGCAGGGGCAATGTGAATACATTTGCACAATCTTCAGTGGGGGTATGCAATGAGGACTGATATTCTTAAAAATAAAACTTAATCTAAAATAAATCTTTACCTAAGACAGAATGTTTGAAATGAAACACCGATGGTCAAATTTGAAGGTCAGAGACAACGGCCGGGATTCTCTGGCGTTCACGCCGCACAGCTGCTGCCAGCAAGAACGGAGAATTTGGGGCTCGGCCAAATCTCTGTTCACTGCAGCGGGACCGGAGAATCTCAGCTCCGGGTGAGGTCAGAGAATCCGACCCAATGTGTGAGAATTCATCAGACCAGCGGTAAACATTTTATCAAAAACAATTCAACTGAGCAACGCAGAGTTTACGATGCTTTGAAACTCATTGTACGTTTGTGTGGATGGTTTTTTTCTGTTGACAAGAAGTTTCCAAATTTTGTGTGGAGTCACCTGGAACTATTGGTACATTCCTAGGCCAGGATGTCCCCCCCTGGTGGGCCAATTAAATTGCCGCTTACTTGGCGGAACCGTAATATCCCACTGGGCATGAGGGGCTTACAATCTTGGCCCTGCTTTACATTCCAGGAAGCCAGGTGATGAAGGATAGACCTGGAACCAATCTTGCTATACTTTGAGTTTTTTCTTATTTATAGACGTGAACTCCTAACCTAACAGCCACAGGTTAAGTCTGTGTTAGAGTTAAAGTGAATCCTCCTGTTAATACCCACCCCCTGCATTCAATTGGACACAAGTAATATACAATTAACTCTATTTAAGTAAACAATAGAGTTTTTATGTGCTATCAAACTTCTAAAACAAATTAAATCAAAGGCCTCCATATTCTTCAAGCACTTCATTGCAAAACATCCCCACTTCAGGATCCTAAATAATTTCTCTGTCTATGCATTTAGTTTTGTTTAACAAGTCAGACAGTTGATAATTTACATCCACACATTTAACTTCAGAGACGTCATTACTTTCCAACATGCTCCATGTCAAGTTTTAGCTGAGCCTTTTTCATAGGTTTACTCAGCAACAGCAAAGGTATCTCACTATAGATTGTCAATATTTATAAAATGACTTATTTTAGCTATTTTTGATAGAAATATAACCCCCTTTAGTCATCTCAATATACTATCATCACAAAACCTCCAGCAAATAGTACTTTTATATTCTTCAATCTTGCATTGATCCTCATCAATCAATGAATCAAGATAAAATTTTAGCCAATCTGCTCCACATACTGTTGAAGTGCAAGCATCATCTAGTACTGCACAGTTAAAGGGGCCCACAACTAAACATGTTCATCAAAGACTAAATTTCTTTGTGACCATTAGAATTTGTTTGGATTCAGCATTATTTTCATCTTCCTCGTGTATCATTTAAAGGACCTTGTCTGCCCACTTTGGGCATAATGATACTTTGCTTCATACCTATTAGTTGTTCCTGAGATTTATTTGCCCATTATTCTGGTTCTAATTTTGTTCTGTTGTGATGATCAAATGTACTAAAAGTACTTTCATCCTCTTTCTGTCTGTACTTAACTCTTCTGTTGGATTGTTGCCTTCATCTTGCATCTGGACTATTTCGACCTCTGCCAATCATTGAATCTTCTATTCTTCGTGTCACATTTGTTCCACAAAAGCTGAAGAAAATGACTGTTTCCCCAGGACTTTCTTAATGCAGCACACACCTGATCAAACAGCGTCTCCTTCACTGAGAACTAAACATCAGTTAATACCAGTTGCCTTCCCAAATGAGACAGATTGGCACAATGCAGCAATTTAAATGCTAGTACCAATCCAGATAGCCCTCAATTAAATTTAATCCATCTTTTGTACTATATATATATTAATGTGCATGAAATAACAACTTGACAAAATGGGTGGGATTTTACAGCCTCACTCGTCCTGAAACTGTAAAATCCTGCCGAGGTCAATGAACCTTCCCATTGTCTGCCCCTCACCTGCTACGATTTCTGTGGCAGGCGGGATGGTAAAAATCTATCAGATTCTGACCATGCCTCATAGACATTTAATAGATCTTTTTTCATGTAGATTTTATCTAAGAACCCTAACTAAATATCCAAACCTTCCTTACGAGGCAACTGATGGAGATGCACATCACAAAGTAGTTTACCTTGTTTCCTATTGGTAAAAGCATAACCCATGTTCACACTCATCCACTGGTCATATGATTCAGACTCCAAAACTGAAATCATCAAAGAGTAATCGTACCCTGAAAATTTACACTTGCTTTCTACCATTTTCCACAGTGGCCAATAGGGTTTTAGTTTTATGTCTCAAAGTTATTTGTTTCCAACCTTCACCTTTAGGCAACAATGTTAAATTCCGGAAAGCCATGTAGTTAAGGATAAAACTAGAGCCAATCTTTACACATTTCTAAGCTTTCTCTTCATAGAGATACATAGCAAAAAAAGTACTTCCAAACCATACACCCACTTTGTTCCTATGTATATGAGCACAAGTGAATCCCCAATTGCCCATCACTGCAATCAATTAAGCACAATTAGCATGCAATCAATACCCAGGATTTTATAGAACACATGATATATTCACAAGGATTCACTGGAACCATTGACACACTCCTGAAAGTTCCCTGGAACCATTGACACCCCACTGGAAATTATTCTGGAACTATTGGTAGCTCTTTCGGCACCAATCAAGTAAACGAACTCAAATTAACTTAGGGACAAAGTAAAAGGGGCGGCTCCCCAAAAGGAAGGGGGGAACAGCCCGAACCAAAATCAAAGTCGAAAGGAAACTTAAAACGTCAAACCAAAAGGTGATTATCGGGGTCGATAATACACCCCAGCCCCTGCGGCGCCCAGCGGTCGCGGAAGGCGTCAACCGCGCCCGTGGACACCGCATGCTCCCTCTCCAGAGACACCTGGCCGCGAATGTAGCCGCGGTAGAGGGGCAGACAGTCGGGATGGACGGCTCCGTCGATCGCCCGCTGCCTGGACCTATTGATGGCGCGTCTCGCCAGGCCCAGGAGCAGGTTCACGAGGAGGTCGGCATCCCGACCCGCCCCTCTCCGCACCAGGTGCCCGTAGATCAGGAGCGTGGGACTGAAGTGCAAACAAAACATCTGGAACTATTGGTATCTCTTTCAACACCAACCAAATAAACGAACTCAAATTAACTTGAGGACAAATTAAAAGGGGCAGCTCCCCAAAAGAAAGGGGGAACAACTATTGGTCCACTATCAGGAATTTTCCTAGAACAATTGTACACTCCTGGGAATTTTAGAACTGTTGAAACACTCCCGGGATATTCTGGATAGTTTTGGCATCCTGACTTTAGAAAGGATATAATTGCATTAGAAACATAGAAAAACTACAGCACAAAACAGGCCCTTCGGCCCCACAAGTTGTGCCGAACATATCCCTACCTTTTAGGCCTACCTAATAGAAACATAGAAACATAGAAGCAGTTTAAAGATGGTTCATTGGACTGATTCCTGGCATGAAGACATGCCTTATGAAGAAAGGTTGATTCCATTGGCGTTTAGAAGAATGAGAGGTGATTTTATTGAAAGATATAAGATCCTGTGTGTTCATTTATAGTTTAGTATATACTTGACACATCCATTTAGATCTTGCATGACAATTTGCAAACCAGTTCGTTCTTCCAGATATTATTGAGAAATGCATTTATTGAAAAGTAGTAGAGAAAACAAGAGCTAGTTGCACTCCCTTAAGAAGTGTTGGTAACCCAAGGTCCTGGATGCAAATTAATTGGTTACGTTTGTTGCAGTGAACTGTTATGATCTCAAATGCATTGCCTCAAAGGGTGATGGAAGAAGGTTTAATTGGAAATTTCAGAAGGGAATTGCATAAATATTTGAAGGGGAAATATTTAAGGTCCATGGGGCCATTTGGATAGCTCTTTTAAACAGTCAGTACAGACACAATTGGCCAAATGGCCTCCGTGTGTGCTGTATCATTCTGTGATTCTATGATTCTATTTTCTCTCTTTCTAGAACTTTGAAGCGTTTTTTGATGCCAGAGAGAATAATGCCGTGTATGCATTTCTAGGCCTGACACCTCCACCTGGATCAAAGGTCAGATTTAGAATAAGCTGAGACTATCCATTAACTCTGATTGAAATGAATAAACCAGATTTTAAAAAATTGATTTGAAGGATTGTCCGTGGGTCCCAATTGAACGGTGTAGAAATCATCTTCAGCCATGTTTTCATACAAGCACTCTAATATTTCCCATATCAAATTTTGCTTCTCCTTTTATTTTAGCAGAAATATTAATCCATGATCACAGAGAGGAATTTAATATGAATAGATATAAACACACACCAACATCACTCACAATATTTCTAGTCATGTGTTTTGAAATTGGCCTCTTTTATATATCTCTGAGAAAGATTTTCTGTTCCTTGATGTTCATAAGACCATAAGACCATAAGACATAGGAGCGGAAGGCCATTCGGCCCATCGAGTCCACTCCACCATTCAATCATGGTTGATTTCAACTCCATTTACCCGCTCTCTCCCCATAGCCCTTAATTCCTCGAGAAATCAAGAATTTATCAATTTCTGTCTTGAAGACGCTGAATGTCTCGGCCTCCACAGCCCTCTGTGGCAATGAATTCCACAGACCTACCACTCTCTGGCTGAAGAAATTTCTCCTCATCTCTGTTCTAAAGTGACTCCCTTTTATTCTAAGGCTGTGCCCCCGCGTCCTAGTCTCCCCTGCTAATGGAAACAACTTCCCTACGTCCATCCTATCTAAGCCATTCATTATCTTGTAAGTTTCTATTAGATCTCCCCTCAACCTCCTAAACTCCAATGAATATAATCCCACGATCCTCAGACGTTCATCGTATGTCAGGCCTACCATTCCTGGGATCATCCGTGTGAATCTCCGCTGGACCCGCTCCAGTGCCAGTATGTCCTTCCTGAGGTGTGGGGCCCAAAATTGCTCACAGTACTCCAAATGGGGCCTAACCAGTGCTTTATAAAGCCTCAGAAGTACATCCCTGCTTTTGTATTCCAAGCCTCTTGAGATAAATGACAACATTACATTTGCTTTCTTAATTACGGACTCAACCTGCAATTCAGTAGGATTACCGTCACTGAACATGTCACCATCAACGTTCTGGGGGTTACCATGAGCCAGAGATTTAACTGGAACCGCCGCATAAACCCTGTGGCTACAAGAGCAGGTTAAAGGCTTGGAATTCTGCAGTGAATTACTCCCCTCCTGATTCCCCAAAGCCTGTCCACTATCTACAAGGCAGAAGTCAGGAGTGTGACGGAATACTCTCCACTTGTCTGAAGCTCCAACAACACTTGAGGTTTGGCATCATCCAGGACAAAGAAGCCCGCTTGATCATCACCCCACCTCAAACATTCACTACGTCCACTACAGGTACACAGTGGCAGCAGTGTGTGCCATTTACAAGATGCACTGCAGCAACTCACCAAGGCTTCTTCAACAACACTTTCCAAACCTGTGACCTCTACCATCTAGTAGGACCAAGGGCAGCAGAGACATGGGAACACTACCACCTGCAAGTTCCCCTCTAAGTCACACACCATCCTGACTTCAGGCTTTATCACCGTTCCTTCACTGTCGCTGGGTAAAATTCCTAGAACTGCCTTGCTTAGTGTACTGTGGGTGTAGCTAACCACATGGTCTATAGCGGTTCAAGAAGGCGACTCACCACCTTCTCAAGGGCAGTTAGGAGTGGGCAGCAAAAACTGGCCCAGCCAGCGACACCCGCACCACAAGAACATGTTTTTTAAAAACCCTATATGTTCTTCCAGATGTAAGAGTTTCCGAGCTTGTACACAGCCGTGTAGTATGTACATACATTGAAGCTAAGGGGGGCTTTGTCCCTTTAGAGTGTTGATAGGTGTTTATGGACTTTACAAATCAAATGACTGTGGGGAAAATTTTCCCGTTCTGCCCGCCATGGGAATTGGAGCGGGTGAGAGGCGGACCATGGAAAGGCCCATTGAGCTCAGGTGGGATTTTCCAGTTTCAGGGTGAGCGTGGCTAGAAAATCCTGCCCTGTGACTAAGCTAAATGGTGGACATTGAAATGGCATCGTGGAAAATCAGTGCGTGCCGCACTTTCCCAAATTTCCCTATTCTGCTGTTTGACTCATGCCGTTAATTTGTTTTAGATGGTTCAGGTTTTCCACAGTGGAGGGGACTTTTCCATAATCACATTGAGCATTGTTATATTAATGCGAAAAGTGCAATGTTTATTCTGCAGTGTTGTATAAATTTGCTTATCCTCTAATTCATGATACAAATACATGGGTCACAACTCCTGCTCTCCTCTTACTGTTGTGTTTGATGTGTGACTATTTTCACCCCCATTTATTATGTGCTGTTAAAGAGGGTGTCTATTTTGCCTCTGTAATAGCTAACATTACAGACATTTATGTACATTTGATGTGGTGGTCTTTCATGCATCATAGAATCTTATAGGACAGAAGGAGGCCATTCAGCCCATTGTGTCTGTGTAGATTCTTTGGTTCAGCTATCCAATTGGTCCCACCCCCTTTCTCCATATTTCAACCACTGACCCAATTACCTTTCAGGCAGCGCATTCCAGACCATAATAACATGATAATAATAATAACAGTATAATAACAATTATGTGTTGGCAGGGAATAGGGTCGGATGGTGCTGTGATTCCTAATGCAGTTGAGCAGCTGCCAGTGGTGACAGTTTGAGCCTGTGTATGATAGAATTGTCACACCACTGAAGTACTGCATGGCCACTGACCCCTATTGGGATTGTTCCTGGATTTTCATCACCCAGATGGCAGCGGGAGCCAGGAAAATTCCCAGCTTCACATACCCGCCTGGGAGAATGTGCACGCAAAGTCAGGATTTTCAATGTCTGGTGGTGGTGGGTTGTTGGTAGTGGGTGATGGCTGCAGACTGCAACACAAACCCAGGTAAGAATTTGGAGACAGCCACAAGGGGCAGTCTGGTACTGTGGGACTTCATCCTAGTTGTAATGAAAAAGGTTAGGCCCCTATCCCTCACCCCCTCATGCTCCACACACCCCCTATGCCCTAACCATGCCACCTCTTGCCCCCTACGACTGGCTACAGCTCTCCACCCTACCACCATGACCATTCATGCCCCCTTGCCAAGCTATGGCACTTTTATGTCCATTGACCCATTGTACACCGTATAGGATCACCAAACTCTATAGTAACAATCAGATGTATATAAAAAGGCTCCCAGATGAAGATACATAATGAGGCTTGGCTGAGAGCCCAGGCATCGATTACTCTTGTTGAAACACCTACACACAAGAGAAAACATTGCTTGACTGATGTTGCTGGGTTTCTGATCTCTGCTGTCAAAAGCACAAGGTTTCTTTATACACAGTTAAGGGCTTTCATGTGCTTACAGTTTATGTTATTGATATTTTAAAGGGTCTGGATAATTGACACTTCTATTGCTTTGTAAGGATTTTTTGAACAAATTGGAAAGTAATGAATGAATAACTTTTAAGTTTTTATGGATGGAGAGACATAGCTTGGCATGGAGGGTGCATGAGGGGCCATAGAGGTTAGATGCAAAGCCTGGAATCGGGGACATCAGGAGGACCTTTTGACTTTACGTTTCAAATGTTCCCTTATGCAGACTATGATTCACAAAATGATTCTGGGTGCTGTCTGTGATCCATGACTCTTGGTAAAGCCGGCCTCATTCCATGAAAATTGCAGATTCCCACATTGGAGCCAGCCAGGTGGGGAATGTTGGGTGCAGACTCATAATCTGAAGCAGCCCACCCCTTTGAAAGACACTCCCAAAAAATCAGAAAGCCAGGAAAGCAATCCAGAATCTTGGAATCGGGACCCACCCGCTATTTTTAAAGGACTTCTGATTGATCCTAACTTAGTGAAAATCCAAGCCTAAGTGTGTCTTTCAAGAGGCAAGAGCAGAGGTCAAAGTTGAAAAGGTGAGGTGGAAGGGAGGAAATTTTTTAAACCAAAAATAAAGTTTACTTTACTGTAAAGTCCGGACTGTAAATTAAACCCACAAAATTGCCACAAGGCACACTGCTCGCAAAATGCAAATATTGGTCAGATAAGCGAGTCTTAAAAGAATCTCAGCTTTATATGTCATTGAAACTTGTACGAAGATGAGGCTTAAGCACTGGATGTGGTTTCTCACAACACTCAGCAGCAATTGGGACAATAGCTTACATAAGTTCATAAGATATAGGAACAGAATTAGGCCATTTGGCCCATTGAATCCACTCCGCCATTCGATCATGGCTGATATGCTCCTCATTACCATTTTCCTGCCTTCTCCCCATAACCTTTCAACTCATTGCCAATTATAAATCCGTCTAACTCCTCAAATTTGCTCACTGTCCCAGCATCCACCGCACTCTGGGGTGGCGAATTCCGCAGATTCACAACCCTTTGGGAGAAGTAGTTGCTGCCCCTTATCCTAAGACTATGACCTCTCGCCCTAGAATGCCCCACAAGAGGAAGCATCCGCTCCACGTCTACTTTATCCATACCTTTTATCATCTTGTATATCTCAATTTGATCTCCCACTCATTCTTCTAAATTCCAGAGAATGTAGGCCTAAACTGTTCAATCTCTCTTCATATGACATTTATATTTACATTTATATAACATCTTGAGGCACTTCAAATGTCCCAAAGCACTTCCCAGGAGCTTGGTCGTTGAACAATAGATGCACGGTCAAACATCTGGTCAGTGATTTACCGTAGTCTGTAGTCTATAAGTCGCCATAACATATAAGTGACCCGATTTATTTTCCGTACCAAAATGCATTCTCGGCATATGTGTCCAATTTTCAACGAATGGTTGCACGTTTAGAGCTATATTCGCTTCAGGAATTAGCCTTAATTTTTCAGCTCAGAGCTATGTGTTTGGGGTAATAAGTATCGCCTTATAAATCAGCACATGGGATCAAGTAGATATTGACAAGGAGATGCGCAAAAGTTTAAGATATGCCCATGTAGAGAAGACTGCACGTGGTGACCGATGAACTGAAATGGGTCCTCCTGTAAATAGAGTGAAGTACGAAGCTGGTTTCAGCTAAAAGTCATAATATTTGTTAACATGTCAAATAACGACTGCAGTGAGGGAATTTGGTGTTAGTGAAAAGTTGGTGCGAGAATGGAAGAATGATTTGGTCTTCAATGAAGACACTCGAGGTCAAATTTACCTTCAGAACAAGGAGCAGCCATTGGCCAGATCTTGGGAAGTGTGCATCAGAATGGGTCCTCAAATCGTCAGAATGGTTACATTGTCACCAGAAATGCAATGTGTACATGTGCACTGAACAGACCAAAGCAAAGCCTGAGCCCAGCAAAGATTTCACAGCGACAGCTCGTTGCTTTATGCAGCAAGATCTGGATCATATCTAGGCTTGGGCTGACATTTGGCAAATAACATTCGCGCCACACAAATGCCAAGCAATGACCATCTCCAACAAGAGTGAATCTAACCATCTCCACTTGACATTCAACGGAGTTACCATCACTGAATCCCCCACTGTCAACATCCTTGGGGTTACCATTGACCAGAAATTCAACTGGATTCACCACAAAAACACAGTGGCTGCAAGAGCAGGTCAAAGGCTGGGAATTCTGTGGTGAGTAACTCACCTCTTGACACCCCAAAGCCTGTCCACCATCTACAGGGCACAAGTCAGGAGTGTGATGGAATACTCCCCACTTGCCTGGATGCATGCAGCTCCCATATTCTAGAAGCTTGACACCATCCAGGACAAAGCAGCCCGCTTGATTGGCAGCACATCTACAAACATTCACTCTCACCACCACTGACAAACAGTGACAGCAGTGTACACCATCTACAAGATGCACCACAGGGCTCCTTTGACAGCATCTTCCAAACCCACAATCAGTACCATCTAGAAGGACAAGGGCAGCAGACACATGGGAACACCATCATCTGCAAGTTCTCCTCAAAGCCATTCACTATCCTGACTTGGAAATATATTGCCATTCCTTCACTGTTGCTGGGTCAAAATCCTGGAACTCCCTCCCTAACAGCAATGTTAGTGTACCCAAACCATAGGGACTGCAGCAGTTGAAGAAGGCAGCGCACCACCACATTCTCAAACGTAATTAGGGATTGACAGTAAATGCTGGCCTAGCCAGCGACACTCACATCCTGTAAATGATTTTAAAAAAACATTGTTGAAAGATCCATGAATTTCTAAATGCCCAGCGACTGAACTGTGGAGAGGGAAAGTTTTTGAAAACAGTTCTGGTGAAAACCACAGACTATGAGAAAATGAAATTCACAGTAGCACTCTTCTGTACGACCAACTGAACACAATTAAAGCCCATGGTAATTTTCAAACATAAAGCCACGCCAAAAACCAAGTTCTCTGCAAGGGTTTTCAGGCATTTCCATGCCAGCAAGACGAGGATGGAGTGAAGATTTAGATCAATAATGTGAGGAATAGGCATTCTGGTGGCCCACGTTAAGATCACAGTTTAGTAGAGTGGGAATTGTTCAGATTCCATATAACTGGTGAGATTAAGAGGTGTCAGCAAAGGGAACAAAACCCAAATTGCATTAATACCAGACGGTCTAACATGTATAGTTCGGCCTTTGGCTATGTGCATTGACAAACCATTTGAGGATCATATTCACACTCGATGAAACAGGTCGATGGTTGATGGAGAAGAAAAGATTCGCAAAGAGTGGCAAATATGTTTGTATGTTGTGTGGTTTCCTCATCAAATTGTGGGATGCTATTAGTGTACAATATGTCATCAGATTATTCAAAAACTGAAATATCCAATTCACTGGTTAGAGAGGAAGATGATGTGTTGTGGATGGATAGTTCTGAAACAGAAAGTGCCAAATCTGACCCAAAGTGGGATCTTCGAGATGATGCCATAACCAAAGTGATTTCAGATCAGTTTGATGAAATCTACGTCAGATGTGGATGATAATGAATTTGACAGTTCATTAGGGTTGAAACTATCCTTACAGACTGATTTCATTAAATAAAATGTGACACGTTGATTTAATTTGAATTACAGTGTTATGCCTTTTCACAGTGCAAAATGATGACTTCAACAAGAGCAGTTGACAGTTCTTACTCGGTGTAGAAATTGCTTTTGAGGGATTTTGCAAAGGTTGACTTGTACACCGTGATCTACAGTAGGTTTTGAGAGCATTGAAAAAGAAGAGGGAGAGATAAGGAGGCAGAGTGGTTAAGGGAAAGCATTCCAGAGCTTAGGCCCTTGACAGTTAAAAGCACGGGGCACCAACGTTGGAGCGAAGAGTATCAGAAATGTACAGGCGGCCATAATGGGACGAAAACAGAGATCTTGGAAAGTTGTAGTTTTGGGGGAATTTGGAGATAGGGAGCAGAGAGACTAAGATTTATAAAGTGACGTAAATCAGTGATGTAATCCTGGTGTGCCGGTGAAAGCACCCAGAAACAGGTTAGCAGGTTTGTTAATTGGGATTTCGAACTGCCAAATGAGTAAAGCTGGCCTTCATTTGAGAAATTTTGGTCACCACGCTGCCACACAATAAAATTCAATCCTGTGGTTAGTTCTCAAGCGGAGAATTGAAATATATGAAGAACATGAGGCCACATTGGGGTATTTCCATTGAAGCAGATTATTAGTCAGCTAGAATTTCTGTCTGTTGCCAAATGTAAAAGCTCTCCACATCCTTCAAGCTGAGAAACGGTTTTATATTTTAACAAACAGAATGTTAGTTTGTTATTGAGGCTATATTGATAAGATCAGAGATGATCCTGTGAAATTTACCATTTACACAGGATAAATCTCAGTCCTGATAATGAGGTAATGAATACTCCCTGTTACCATATTATTCAGATTTTATTCAGGTATTTTTAAGTTTATTTATTAGTGTCACAAGTAGGCTTACATTAACACCGCAATGAAATTACTGTGAAAATCCCATGGTCGCCACATTCTGGTGCCTGTTCGGGTACACTGAAGGAGAATTTAGCTTGGCCTGTGCACCTAACCAGCATGTCGTTCGGACTGTGAGAGGAAACCGGAGCACTCGGAGGAAACCCATGCAGACACGGGGAGAACATGCAAACTCCACACAGACAGTAACCTAAGCTGGGAATCGAACCGGGGTCCCTGGCGCTGTGAGTCAGCAGTGCTAACCACTGTGCCACCCTATGGTTATAGTTCGATGTCAGGGTTAACATCCATCCAATGGTTTCAGACATGGTGTGAATGGTTGTGATGCCAGCAGGAATGGATCTCTCCAGGCAAGGGTTCAATATAGGGGTCTGATGTGGATGGCCATAGTCACAACTGAGCTGTTCCTCATGTTCCACTTGTGTTCCTGCTACTCGTGCTGTGTAGAAATAATACCATATCAAATCGTGGTTAAAAGGCCAGTGCATTTTTTGGGTGTTTCATCGATGAGGGCTTGGGGGCATCCTTCCTTGCAGGATGACATATACTGTAATCTAACTATTTTTACACCTGCGTTGTAGTTTTTCAAACTTTATCCAATATAATTCTGTGATGTTACATCAGCCACTGAGTGTTGTTGGATTTAATCTGCTGTAACCCAATACCTCATAGCAGGTTTTGAGGTGCAGTGGGTAGTGTCCCAGCTTCTGAACCAGAAGCTCTGGGTTCGAGTCCCACTCCAGGATTTGATGGCCAAGGAAGGTGCATTCATAACCTGGTCAGACAGGTTGCGTATCAACCTGTAAATCCTTCCAAACATACCAATGGCTAGCAGTAAGAGTGAGAGAGACTCCTAGCCAGCCACGATTTGATGCGCAGTGGCACCCCTCAGGCTATAAACCTCTGGCGACAGACTGCTTTTCTTTAAATTAATTTTTAAATCAGGTACTGCAGATCCCTTGCGCCCGATGGAAATTTGATAAGGTGACGCCCTTTAAAGGAAATTGATGCCGATTCTAGGAGACTCCCGGCTATTTACTGGGGGCTGCGGCAGGTTGGCAACCCTTAATAAAACAGGAAAGCTGTCACCTCCAACCTGATGCGTGTGTTACCCCATCTCCCTCACTCTGCCTTCTCAATCATATGGACATCAACCCCCCATAGCCACCCCTCTCTGTCTATGCACTTCCTCACATTCCTAACTGTCCACCATGACATTCCATCTTGTCTGTATGTAATCTCATGTCTCTCCCTCGTGGTCACCCTCAAAGTGCTCTTTATCCAATCCATTCAATATATGCCTTTACTCTCACTCGTAACTCTCTTGTTTCCCTCCTCGCGGGAGGAGTGGAGAACAGAACACGAGGGAGAGGCAGAGAATGAACGTGGCTCTCCATTCATCTTGCAGTAGAGAATGAGTTGCTGGACATCAATGGAGTCCTGCCATGTGTGACCGTCACAGATGGAGAGAAACTTTCTCACTTCCTGCTGACATAATTTAATAAAAGATCATCACTTGGCATATAGCACTCACTCATGTTGATTTGATGCCAATGGTGGGTTAGTTAGTGGGTGGACTACCACACCACCAGCCCCCACCTCACGATGCAGAGATCCCCCCTTCACTCTCCCTGTCTGGCTGTGCCCCCATTTGGCTCCACCCTTCATGAGGCCCCATCCCCTTGGCACTGCCCGTTGCCCAGAGGGCAGTGTCAGGGTGCCTGCTGGACAGTGACAGGCTGCCAGGCTGGCACTGCCAGGGTCCCAGGCTGGCACTGCCCAGGAGGCACTGCCCCCTCTCCCTCCCCGCCCCTGACCACCTGGAGGGCCTCAATGGCCTCCAGTCCCACCGGCGAGCCATCATGTCTGGTCCCCATTGGTGGGGACCATCTGTGATTCTCACTGGTGAGGACCTCCACATGTGAGGTCGGAGAGCTAAGTGAGCCCGGAATATTGCATCCCAGGTTCACTAATAATATTAAAATGAACTAATACATATTTAAATCAATCTCGCACTCTTCTCGGGCGCGAGGCTGATTACATCAATAAAAATGGCCTGGGAGGATTGCGACTAGCCTGACGTTTTTAGCCTCCCGCTAAAATTTCCCACCCTGCTCGGTTACTCGGCCAATGCAGCCGGATGGAAAGATGGCACCCAGTGTGTTCTTCTGAACCATGTTCTTCCCTGTCCCCTTCTCAGAATTTCCTGAATGTCCTCTCAAAATCAACTTATCTGCTGGTACAAGTTTAATCAGTGAAGGTTTAGCAGATCATTCGTACTCTAAGGTATTTATGAAGCAAAATCTGGCCCTATTTCTTGCACTTTGAGTTCACAAAATTGTTCAAGGGATTTTTATGCTTTATTGCTGATCACCTGTTCAGTGACCCCTATTGGATTAGGAGTGGCCATTTGCTTATTTTAGCTAAACCTGTTGAGATAACAACAGCTACTTGTGCGGGGCTGTTGTTATATTGAGTAATGGGGACAGGTCTCCCCTCCCCCCCCCCCCCCCCCCCCCCTCCATCACCCCCAATGGTCAGAAAAAATCATACTGTTCACATAGAACCAATTCCTGTCTGCCATTTGGGTGCATTGGTTGAGCAAGAGCAAATCAAAAATGATCAGAAGTTTGACAGCTGAATGCGATGCTTGGAGACCTTGGACTAATTTTAGTGTGATGGAAAGGGGCCTCTCGGCTATGCAGCTTGTGTTGAAGTATCTGCAGTACTAAAGCAAAGTCACCTGTCTGCTCCAGCAAATCTACTTGACTTCACTAAAGGAAGAGACAAGTTTATTTTTATGTAACGGCAAACATCACTGTGTCAGTGATAATTATTATATGGGCGGCACGGTGGCACAGTGGTTAGCACTGCTGCCTCACAGCGCCAGGGACCTGGGTTCAATTTCTGGCTTGGGTCACTGTGCAGAGTTTGCACGTTCTCCCCGTGTCTGCGTGGGTTTCCCCGGGTGCCCCGGTTTCCTCCCACAGTCTGAAAGACGTGCTGGTTAGGTGCATTGACCCGAACAAGCGCCGGAATGTGGCAACTAGGGGAATTTCACAGTGACTTCATTGCAGTGTTAATGTAAGCCTTACTTGTGACTAATAAATAAACTTTACTTTATAACTGTGCTCTCGTTCAGACACCAAATCCATTTCCAATTGCATCTGGAAAAGGTTTTATTTATTTGTTTACAGGATGTGGGCATTTATTGCCCATCCTTAACTGGCCTTGAGAAGGTGCTGGTGAGCCACCTTCTTGATCTGCTGCATTTTGTATGGTGCCAGTTCCAGGATTTTGACCCAGTGATAGTGGAAGGAGGGGCAATATTTTTCCCACAATAATAATAACTTCGGTGTCCCACCGAGCGACAACCACCATCAGATTACTGCACCAACCAGACTTCTCCTGTACCCTGACATATGGCTTCCCTTTGTTGGCCCGGTCTTCCAAGCCCAACTTCTCCAGAAATGCGGAAACTACAATTCATTGCAGCAGAGTAGCAACAGTGGGGTAAGACTGAACACTTCCCCCTTTTACAGCACGAGTTACCATATGGTAAGTTTGACGGTCCAGTGTGATTATTAATGAATAGTTGGTAGGGTGGGTAGGTGAGTGAGATAAGCAGGTCGTATGGCAGTGGGTAAGGTGTCAAGTGAACACTTCAAGGGGGGTCGGGAAGGGTAGTCAGCTTGGGGCCTAGTTAGGTTGGATCAATGGGTAGTTGGGTGGTGGGGGACAATCAAGTCTCTTTGGCAGGTAGTCTCAGGGGAGTCAGGGTGGTCAGATTGGGAGGGGTAATCAGGTGGTCGGGATGGGTCATGGATTGGTCAGGTGGTATAACTCAGAATCAGAGACATTTGTGGAGGGTCCCACGAGAATCAACCATCAGAAGTTCAAACTTCTCGGGCAATTTCCACAGAGGTCAGTGTATCAGAACTTCCACAGGGTCTCGGCAACCATCTTGAGTCTGCAATGATCTGGGGAATGGAAGGTCTGGGCCAATATTCCCAAGATTTAGCCAAAGTTATCAGAATATGTAAATAGAGATCTAGACATGCCAAACCATTTCTAATTCAATGACAAAGTCAGTTATGTCTCAGTAACAGCACTCTTACCTTAGCCTCAGTGTGGACTACTTACTGTACTCATTCTATCACTGGCTTTCATCAGAGTTAAAAGCAAGACTGAGGATGCTGGAATCTGAAACAAAAACCGAAAATGCTGGAAAATCCCAGCAGGTCTGACAGCATCTGTGGAGAGAGAGGATAGAGGCAATGTTTCGAGTCTGGATGACTCTTTGTCCTCTGACAAAGAATTCCAGCCCATGAGATTTGTTAAAAACGATTTTGAGAGGTTTCATCTATTGTCCCAGAGTCTGTGCCAAAAAACAAAAAGCTCAATCAAGATTAGTGTAGCAAAATAGTTATCTCAGAATGCAACATTTTATTGGGGAAAGCTAGGCTTTCAGTGTTTAAAATACTAATCAGCGTAATCTATTAAGAATACAAGTGTTTGTATATAATCATAATATATAATGAACACATAGCCTGTTTGCAGTCACTGCACGTGGAGACACATTTGTCTACTATTTCTTTTCCATCATTCTCAAAAGAATGAATGGGTATAGTGGAAAGAAGCTGATTAAATCTAAAAATGTGAAGGCCTTTAAATGTAGTGCAGCTATAGCACCCCAAAAGGATTAAATATTTAATATCAGCAGTGCAGCACGTCAGTGCACTGCCACGGAAACAATACACTGCGGAATAATGGGCATGTCTTCTCTCTCCCAATGATTTCAACCAGCAGCATCCAGAAATAGTGCCACTCACAGGTGTAGTTGTATTTAAATGACATTACTTCTAGAATTGTCCATGTCATGGAGTGAGTCACAGCATTCCTTTTATGGGACAGACTCGCACCATAATAAAGGGACAAAATAATCAACTTCAACGTTTACAAAACAGACTAAGTACTCTGCATGACTCACTCATGGTAGAATAAAACTATATTTTGCATTGGTTAGGTTGATTGGCCATGCTAAAATTGCCCCTTAGTGTCCTGAGATGCGTAGGTTAGAGGGATTAGTGGGTAAAATGTGTGGGGGTATGGGGGTAGGACCTGGGTGGGATTGTGGTCGGTGCAGACTCGATGGGCTGAATGGCCTCTTTCTGTACTGTAGGGTTTCTATGATTGGTTAATAAGACAGTTGGTATCTTTTATATAGAGTAAACTTGAATGTGTGTGTGCATGTATGTGTGTGAGTGTGTATGTGTAAGTCAGTATGATTGTGTAAGTGTGAGTGTATATATGTGTGTATGGATTATGAGTGTGTTTGCGTGCGAGTGCTTGTGTATGAATGTGTCCGCACGCATGTGTATGTGTGTGTATGTGCTTGTGTGTGGATGTGTGTGTTTATATGGATGCGTGTGGATATGTGCTTGTGTGTGGATGTGTGTGTTTATATGGATGTGTGTGGATATGTGCTTGTGTGTGGATGTGTGTGTTTATATGGATGTGTGTGGATATGTGCTTGTGTGTGGATGTGTGTGTTTATATGGATGTGTGTGGATATGTGCTTGTGTGTGGATGTGTGTGTTTATATGGATGTGTGTGGATATGTGCTTGTGTGTGGATGTGTGTGTTTATATGGATGTGTGTGGATATGTGGATGTGTGTGGATATGTGCTTGTGTGTGGATGTGTGTGTGTGCATGAGCATATTGATGTTTGCGCCAGATTTCAATAGAAATCATCTGACTTTTGAAGTAAAAGGGAGAAAGCCAGCTCTTTCTTGTGGGGTGTTTTTTTTCTGATTTTGATCATGTGGGTTCCCAGCGATCGGAGTTGTGAATTTACTAATTTAATGGGCAGACCCAATCCTTTATCCGGCAACTTCAACACATTCCCTGCAGCCCCCACCCCGCCAAAGAATGGCCCTTAGGCTGAACTTAATCAAACCATAGCCTTAAAGTGATGGAACAAGTTGAACTCAGTTGCGCTTTGGCAGGTAATTGTGTGGCCTAGCTTCCAGTGAGCTGTGACCAACTATGAAGGTTGAAATACAATCAAACCGATTTGGAAACTGTTGCAGAACAGGGGAAGCCTTATCTTTTCTAAAACCCAGGCGGAACCAGTTTGCCATTTTCCCAACTGCATTCTAATTTCTACTTTGACAGTTGAGTTGAGTGTTTCACTGCAGTTCTAAACAGCCGCCATGGCTACCTGCAGAAGGAAGTGGTGATTGTTGGTTAATTGATTAGTGAGGGGGTACAGTTGCAGTGAATGCACCATGGGACAGGAAGAGCCCAGAGATACAGGAACACTTATACATCCATTCTAATGGAGGAAAATAACACAGCCATTGTATATTCAGTAAGGATTGTCATGAGTAATTATGCTGCATGTGGATCAGGAAGAATTAAACTGTAACTCAATGGATGGTATGTGGCTCAGGATCCTTTCAATCAAAGCCAGGTACCATATTTCCATCTGTTTAAATTTTACACACTGGTTTGTTCTAAAATGTCACAGGCCTGTAGGTTTGGAAAAGAATGTTGAAGTGTTGGCAGATGAGTCCCAAATCAGAACAAGATCTCTTCCAATAATCAATAAATAGAGGGATAGAGTACAAATTTGCATAAATCATTGGTTAGGTCTCAGCTGGAGTGTTGTTTAAAAGTTTATTTTATTAGTGTCACAAGTAGGTTTACATGAACACTGCAGTGAAGTTACTGTGAAAATCCCCTAGTTGCCACACTCTGACGCCTGTTTGGATACACTAAGGGGCAATTTAGCATGGCCAATGCACCTAACCAGCATGTTTTCCGGACTGTAGGAGGAAACCGGAGCACCTGGAGGAAACCCATGCAAACACGGGGAGAATGTACAGACTACACACAGAAAGTGACTCGAGCCAGGAATCGAACGCGCAGGTCCCTGGCGCAGCGAGGCAGCAGTACTAACCACTGTGCCACTGTACCACCACACAGATAGTCACCCAAATTGGGAACCTAAGCCCAGCACTACAGGAAGGCTGTAAAAGTCATGAGCAGAGGGTGTACTAAAATGGTGTCAGAGGTGAGGGGCTTCAGTTAGGTGATTAGACTCGAGAACTTGGGATTGTTCCCCTGCAAGCAAAGAGGGTTAAAATGAAGGTTTATCAGAGCAGTTTGATATTACGAAGGGTTTTAATGCCGTAAGTGCCATTTATTGGGTTGATAACCGAGAACACAAATTTAAACTGCCAGTCAACTGAGACGGGGAGATGAGGAGAATTTTTTAATGTTAGGATCTGGAATGCACTGAGTGAAAAAGGTACTGGAAGCAGATGCAACAGTAACTTTCAAAATAGAATTGGAGATATACACTTGAAAAGGGAAAACAATGCAGGCCAAGGGGGCAAGAGCAAGGGAGTGGGACCAATCAGACAGCTTTTTCAAAGACAAGACAAAACACAAGAGGGTCAGTGGCTTCCTTCTGGGTTGTAAGGCTCAACGATATAATTAAATGGCATCAATAACTTGGACTATATGCAAACCAATGGAAGCAATGATTTAAACTTCCTATGTGGTTTGCAAGAAGACCAAAGAATTGAACAGTCACATGGTGGGATATTCTTATGTTATGCCTGGCAACATTAATTAATGTTCTTGCCTTTTTAGGAGGCCGAAGCCCTTGCAAAGCAAGCATCTTAAACTCCAACTTCACGGCAACCAATATTATCAGCAAACCAGACTATTCCATTTTGTTTTGGGGCCAAGTGGTTATTAATAGGGAGAACCAGTTGGGATTTATGGGAGTCTCTCTCGATTAGTTAAAACACGCAGTAGATTTTATTGATAACTCATATCTAGGTGACAATGGATCACCAGGCTAATATTAAACACGTTATTGAATATAATTACTTTTTTTAATAGCTTATTTTAGCTTATTTTTCTACATGGTCGTCTGATTTAAGCAGGCACCCAAAATGTTACCAAAAAAAAATCAAGTCATGATAAAAAATTTATTGACTTTAATTTTGTTATTTCCAAGTTTTATACTTTTGATTTTGACAATCCCATAAAACAAACTCTTTTTGACACTGAAGTTTTAACTTTGAGAGGAATTTCACTGCTAATCCCACAGCTGTCCTCCTTGTCTATTCCCCATCTGATTATTTTACCTCGTGTTGGAGCTTGTTTTATTCCAAAATCTTTGCTGGTCTCCAATCCCTGAACCAAAGGGCAAGTAAGGTAAACTGTTCCATTTTACCTGGTACATTAAGTGGCGATTATAATCATGTTTTAAGATTTTCAACAACGATCTCACAGGAGTGGCTGGAGCAAGACTGCAAGAACCTCACTCTCAGTAATGCCAGGTGAAGTACAGTTAAAACGGAATTTCCTCGTTCTCACTCTTTTGTACAGCACTACTTGCTGCATCTGATCATTCTGCTCCAATGTGACTGACAGAGCAGTGTTGTGTCTGGGTCTGATTTTAGGTGCACCCAGTAGTTGACAGGTCACAGGCCACAGCCAATTCACTTCTGCCCACATTCTTTTGCATTCAAAGTGCTTCGATAAGAAAGTAAAATTAAGTTGGCATTTTGAAACAGCTACAAACCAATTGTGCGATTATTCAATTGTTACTTCGACTTCGCTATTGGGATGTTTAAGCAGAAACCTCCCTCCCCAAAGGTTCTTCATTTTCCCAGCAGATCAATCTCCAGACTCGCACCTTGATGATATTGGAAATTATTTTAGAATGCTTTATTAGGTTTGATGCTTTCAAAAAGTCTTAAAAGGATTGCTGAGAAGGAGATGCAAAAGCATTCCACCATTCCTTGCACTTCTTCCCAGTGTATTTGCAGGTTATTTTTGCAGCATCTAGCTTTACTCCGATTCTTAAATTATTTTCAGCCATGTCTTAAAGACCAGGCAGCTTTGCGCATCAAACCAGCTTTAAAAATAACATGGCAGATGCTCCATACCCTTCGTACCAATACAGACCCCATCGCTTCCAGCTGGCACCTTCATGCCAACACCACTTTCTCAATATAACCTTCATGATACCCAGGGACCCAGAATATCAAAAAAGTGAGGATATGTTGGACTCTCTCAGCTGAGTGCAAACTGATGTTATCATCAGATTTTAGGGTTTTTTTTAGCCACTCTTAGCATACGATATGTTTTCTATCAGATTGTCTTCAAAGATTTCAGTAACCTCCCTACCTATCCCCTGAAAATAATTCCCGTTGAGGAAATGTCAATAATATTTGTTGCTGCAGTAAAAGTGATGTCAAATGTAACCGTCACATCTGCAGAGCAAGAGAGCAAAATTCTTAAATCCCCTGTTGTTGCTGACTATAATAAGCATAACATTACAGAGAATACATAATGTTTACGATAACAGAAACAGGCATTCAGCCCAACAAGTCTTTACAGATGTTTATGCTCTGCACAAACCCATCTTACTCCATATCATCCTGTCAACATATCCTTCTATTCCTTTCTCCTTCAGATAGCTAGCTTCCCCTTAAATTCAAATATGCTATTCATCTCCACTGCTGCTTGTGGTACTGACTTCCGTATTCTCAGCACCCTGTGAATAAGGAAGCATAGCATTCGAGACACTGCAACCGACAACCTTGAAACTGATGTTAATGCAGATGGATATTGGCTATCCCTATTTTGGCTGAGACAAGTGATTGTCAGTTTCTAACATGAATGTTTTAAATGGTGGGGACTTTATGGTAGGGAGAGAATGACTTGAGATCACAAGAATGGAGATTGCATCCAGATTCTGCATTTGTGAGCTTGACTTGATGGAGGTCATTCTTGGAGTTCTCTGCCAGTCTGGCCAGGTGGCTGTGGATTTATAATGTATGCTGGTCGCAGGGTGCCATCGTACCGCAACATGCCAACTCCCATCATGTCCGTGGAAAGTATCACGTGTTGTCAGATTAGTACTTTCCATTGATTTGTGGAACACATTGTAGCTTACACATTCAAATAAATCTTTATGTCTCTGATTTATTGCATTTGCTGTTAAGAACGTGTATACTTCAGAAAGTAAACAAAAAATGAAATTAATAAAATATTATGTTTGAAGCAACGTTCATGAGTGTCTTTGTTAAAGTCCTTTTGTCATAACTTTATTTGAACTTGATTTCTTCCCTCCCCAGGTACTGGCTCATGTTGAGGTAGAGATCCACTAAAGTCCTCAACTTGCTGTGACCTTAGCATTGCACATCATCCTGTTCTCATACACTTTCCAAACACAAATATCTCCTGGTTTAGCAATAACAAGTGAGGTTCCTGGAAATCTATTTTTCGCAACTTTTATACTGTTCTACATGGAGGCAAACATCTCGAGGCACATTGCAGGGCAGGTGGACAGTTGAATGGGACAGAAAAGGAAGGAAGCCTTTGAAGGGAGGGTGATTAAAAATTTGTAAGTTTATTTATTAGTGTCACAAGTAGGCTTATATTAACACAGCAATGAAGTTAGTGTGAAAATCCCTTAGTCGCCACACTCCGGTGCCTGTTCAGGAACTGAGGGAGAATTTAGCATGCGCTAAGCTGAGGTTTTGAGTTGCAGAAAGTGGGCGATTGGAGGATATGGAGGACGAATAGAGACTATGCTCAGAAATGAAGGAGAATGAGACCTGGAAGAAGGGAGGGATGAGGTCATGGAGGTTCGAGGTGTCCGTGAGAAACTTAAATCTGGTTCTGTGGAATGTGAAGAGCCAGTGAAGCTGGTGAGGTTATGGATAACGGAAACACATTTTGGATGGCATAATTAGGGAGGACAAGTCCAGTTATAAGCAGATGAAGGATTGGTTTATCCGGGTACGTAATAAGTGCTGAATCGGATGGAAAATATTTCTGAAATGCTGAATATATGATTCCAGGGTTTACTGCCAGACACTGTGTAATTAATAGCACACAATTTTCAAATAGTTGTTTTCGCTGGCTCCTCACTAAATTATTATGCAACATGTTAATTGGAGACAGGTGACTGCCATTTCCCTCTGTTGGTTTGTGGAAAATAAAATGGAAAAACGGAGTGAGCAGCTCCAGTTCTTGACACCATTTCCGCCAGTGTGTACATAATAATTAAATATGGAGGAAAGCTTTCCCATTCCAAGTAGCTGAAGCTTTCTCAGTGAGGCAAGACTCCGATTACACTGGGCCGGAAAGTAATGTGCCTATTATTTGCCTGCAAGCAGTCTAGCCAATCTAAAATGATCTTCATTGTGTAAACAAAAGCACAAACACCCTGTTTTACCAGCATCAACAAACAGAAGTGCTAATTGCCCCATATTCAGACTCATTTGTCTTTACAGTGCTGTGATTTCTGCTGCCCCAAATTCCTTCATGACAACATAGATTATAACTGAGGTTTCATTTGCTTATCTATGTTTTAGTAGCTTCTATTCACAAATATGACTCCTATTAGAAGAATAACAAACCATATTGTCAGATTTTAATCTGCCTTCTTAGGTTTCCTGTCATTTGTTTATAAATCCATTGAAGCACAGTCCCATTGTAATATATTCCCCCTTTAACAGTCACATTAACGCGCAGTCCCATTGTAATACACACCACCTTTAACAGTCACATTGAAGCACAGTCCCATTGTAATGTAGTCCCAGTTTAACACAGTCACATTAAAGCGCAGTCCCATTGTAATATACACCCCCTTTAACAGTCACATTGAAGCTCAGTCCCATTGTAATATACTCCCCCTTTAACAGTCACATTAAAGCGCAGTCCCATTGTAATATAGTCCCCCTTTAACAGTCACATTAAAGCGCAGTCCCATTGTAATATAGTCCCCCTTTAACAGTCACATTGAAGCATAGTCCCATTGTAATATAGTCCCAGTTTAACACAGTCACATTAAAGCGCAGTCCCATTGTAATATACACCCCCTTTAACAGTCACATTAAAGCGCAGTCCCATTGTAATATAGTCCCCCTTTAACAGTCACATTAAAGCGCAGTCCCATTGTAATATACACCCCCTTTAACAGTCACATTGAAGCACAGTCCCATTGTAATATAGTCCCAGTTTAACACAGTCACATTAAAGCGCAGTCCCATTGTAATATACTCCCCCTTTAGCAGTCACATTAAAGCGCAGTCCCATTGTAATATACACCCCCTTTAACAGTCACATTGAAACACAGTCCCATTGTAATATAGTCCCAGTTTAACACAGTCACATTAAAGCGCAGTCCCATTGTAATATACACCCCCTTTAACAGTCACATTGAAGCGCAGTCCCATTGTAATATACACCCCCTTTAACAGTCACATTGAAACACAGTCCCATTGTAATATAGCCCCAGTTCAACACAGTCACATTAAAGCGCAGTCCCATTGTAATACAGTCCCTGTTTACACATTGCCATTAAAGTGCACTCCCATTATAATATATTCCCAGGTAACACAGTCACATTAAAGCACACTCCCATTATAATATATTGCCAGTTTAACAGTCACATTAAAGCGCAGTCTTATTCTAACGTATTTCATTGTAGAGTAATTAGAAACAGGGTCCAACTTTATGGCCCAACACCCTGATATCAGCAGCAGCTTTGCAGGCAGGGGATCCATTATCTGCTATGGTGTCCTGCCTGCACCCCTGCCCCAGCTGCAATTATACCTGTGGTGGTGGGAGGTGATAGAAAGTCTGCCTACTTATGGGAAGTGTCTATCCTCGCAGCTTTCACTGTGTGAGCTGGTGATGGGCAAGGAGAGGATGCCATCTTAACAGACCTCCTTCAGTCCATTGATGCTCCCTCACCCACTTCAACTTACCTACTGCCTCCCTCTAATCCATGTACACCCTGGCCCTCCACCTTGCCACCCCCCCCCCCCCCCCCCCCCCCCCCAAAGTGGGATCTTTAAACTGCCCCAAGTGATACCCAAAAACCTCCTCAACACTAACCTTTCACTCCAGCTGCAGCTCCTCAGCCTGGCCACTGTTTGATTGAATGGCAGCTTTCAGAAATGAGACTTCTTGCCAAGATGGAGGAAGAAGTCCCACTTGAAGTGCAGTTAATGCCTCTCTGAGCAAAGCCGCCAGAAACCTTCCGCTACGGAGCAGTGGGGAAGATCAGTAACTCTTTAAATGCAGCCCATACTAAACTTACAGCATAGCTGGGCAAGGCCATGCTGCCTCACAGTGCCAGGGACCCGGGTTCAATTCCTGGTTTGGGTCACTGTCTGTGTGGAGTCAGCACATTCTCCCCGTGTCTGTGTGGGTTTCCTCAGGGTGCTCCGGTTCCTCCCACAATCTGAAAGATGTACTGGTTAGATGCATTGGCCATGCTAAAATTTTCCCTCAGAGTACCTGAACAGGCACCAGAGTGTGGCGACTAGGGGATTTTCACAGTAACTTCATTGCAGTGTTAATGTAAGCCTACTTACATTACATTTCTGTGCAGAAACAATTGGGCAGTAATAGGGATTTCAGCTACCCTAAAATTAACTAGGACAACATCAACATCAAAAGTATGGCGGATTCAGAATTCTTATTGTTGGTTTTGGAAATGAATTGCAGCTAGTGGAAAGTTTGAGTATTTCAGTGGTAATTGACATAATTCAATTAGATTTATAGTAGTTATGGAAAAGGATGAAGGTAGACCAAAAGTAGAAGTTTTCACCTGGGGAAAGGCCAAAATTACTTAGCTGAGAAATGATTTGGCAAAAGTGGACTGGAATCAGCCACTTGAAGGCAAATCAGTGTCAGAGCTATGGGAGGTGTTCAAGGAGATAGAAAGGGTTCAGGGCAAATACCTTCCAACAAATAAAAAGATTGGCACTCATAAATATAGATCTTATCCTTCTCTCCACCTCCCCCAACCCTCCCCAAAATGCAGACAGTGTAGCTTAATGCAGAAAATAAGAGCTTAAATCCGAAGACCAAAGCTTAAAAGTGCAGGAAGTCTAAAGAAGTATGGAAGGTGTGGTGGGGTTGAGGGGGGAGAGGGGGGGGCTGGTATTTGCGCTTTAGATGGGCTGAATGCCTACTTCAGGCCCCTTTCCAATGTTGGATCATGACTGACCCCATTCTGCGTTTCATTTTCTCAGATAAACAGCAGCCAAACTGCTGGTCGTTGGAAGAGGCATTTTAAAAGATGAGTAAAAGAATCTGACTCTGGAAGGAATGGAATGCTTCTCCTAGCTCCCCATAAAAAACGGTGAGCCACTGCTCCCGTACACTCCTCCCCTTCTCTGGACTCAAAGTAATTTCTGTGCCAGTGCCCCCACCAGCCAGCTTTGCTCTTGGAGCGCAGTTGGCACACTGACTGTTATGGTGGAGCTGCCATTTTAATGGTGCCTGGTTCTTGCTCACCAGTTTTGACATGGTGCTTTGTGCCTGCTACTGAGTTCGTGCCCAAATTGGTCGTCAATCTCGGGGTCCATACTTTTAATGCTTGGAGTTCAAACTTCTTTTGTCAATTTTCATTTTCAGTTGTACACATTATTTGAATAATTGAAACCCGAAGAAGGGGGGTGGTGGGGGGAGTTCCGAAATCGACCATTCACTGACTAACACAGCCCCTCACAATTTAAAGCATCTGCTTCTGGTAATGTTTGTGTTATTCAAGACATCACAGATGCCAGCTTTAAATAGAGACAATGCATCAGTTAATATTTTGACATTTCCTGGCGATGGAGATAAAGGATCAGCTCTGGAATCTTTGAGCTATACTTGTTCTCAAAAACATTTCTTACTAATTCAACATTGGCTCTGTTCTAAAGTAACGCTGACATGAGTCACAGGTTCCATCTGAAGGCAACATTAAAGAGAAAAAATCTTATTCTGTTCCATTATTAATGTTTCAAAAAATGGTTATGATTTTCAAATAAACTTGTTTATTTTGGTGATTACTGCAAAAATGAAGTCCAGAAAACACAATTTTATACTGTCTGCCTGGTGACTAACTTATGGATTCTTGGCATGATGCACGTTTTGTGAAATGACCCCATTCCATCCATCATACATGCATTATGACAACTTTTGGCCTGGAAGAAGTATAGTAAGGAAAATTTGTAATTCTTTAAAATGTCTGTGGAATCTCTAATGTTTTTAAGAATGTTTAAAAATGACTTGTAAGAATTTGCAACAATTGTAAAAGAACCAATTGTAATTTTCTTGGGTAATGAGAAATACCAGTCCATGTGACCTGGTGACCCTTGACCATCGCAAGGCAGTAACAACAGGAAGGAAGTTAAGATGCAGTGTGGGCACCACCGAGAAGATAGACAAAGAAGCTACTGCTGTAAAGAGCACAGGAATTCTTGGAGGCACTGTGTGAGCTGGCTAAAGAAGTCTAAAACCTGGAACGCTGTGTGAATAGTTCAGAGATGCTGAAATGATGGGCATTTTACCAGAAGTGGTCAAACCATGAACAGGTATTGTTGGTTGGTTGATTGAAAAGGCACTTTGAAAGCGATACCAACAGGACTGTCATGACCTTAGGGAGAAAAGGTTTATTGAAGTGTGCCTTTCCAATCGCAATTACACCCATTAAACTTTTAAAGTGAAAGCTGCAAATGGATAGCACTCCGTCCCTACCCTGACAATATTTGAGCATTGTATTAGGTGGCACAGTGGCACAGTTGTTAGCACTGCTGCTTCACAGCACCAGGGACCCAGGTTTGATCCCAGCCTTGGGTTTGCACATACAATTTCTTTAAAATATTTTAAACGTTAACTCTCCTTCTGAGAATGGATTGCTTGTGCACTGCAGCCTGCTGACCAGCTTGTATTAAGACCAGAAAGGTGGGGGGTGTTCTAATTTCAAGGTACCCTCTATGTTTCTGAGGATAGGTCAGTAACCTGAGCCCACAGTTTTCTCTCTCTGCGGACGGTCCGCTGAGTGATATCGGCATTTTTCTGTTTTTTTCATCAAGTAGACATCATGCTTTAAGGCCAGGTTCAGCTGTAGGCCGCCGCTGGAATACTGTGTGCAATTTTGGTCCCCTTATTTGCGGAAGGATGTATTGGCCTTGGAAGAAGTGCAGAGAAGGTTCACCAGGTTGATACCGGAAATGAGGGGGTTAGCTTATGAGGAGAGATTGAGTAGATTGGGCCTGTACTCGTTGGAGTTTAGAAGGCTGAGGGGAGATCTTATAGAGACATATAAGATAATGAAGGGGCTCGACAGGGTAGAGGCAGAGAAATTCTTTCCACTTAGAAAGGAAACAAGAACTAGAGGACACAGCCTCAAAATAAGGGGGAGTCAGTTTAGGACAGAGTTGAGGAGGAACTTCTTCTCTCAGAGGGTAGTGAATCTCTGGAATTCTCTGCCCATTGAAGCGTGGAGGCTACCTCGTTAAACATGTTTAAGTCACAGGTAGATAGATTTCTGATCAATAAGGGAATTAAGGGTTATGGAGAGTGGGTGGGTAAGTGGAACTAAACTACTATCAGATCAGCCATCATAGAATCATAGAAACCCTACAGTGCAGAAGGAGGCCATTCGGCCCATCGAGTCTGCACCGACCACAATCCCACCCAGGCCCTACCCCCACATATTTACCTGCTAATCCCTCTAACCTATGCATCACAGGACTCTAATAGGGCAATTTTTAATCTGGCCAATCAACCTAACCCGCACATCTTTGGACTGTGGGAGGAAACCGGAGCACCCGGAGGAAACCCACGTAGACACGAGGAGAATGTGCAAACTCCACACAGACAGTGACCCGAGCCGGGAATCGAACCCGGGACCCTGGAGCTGTGAAGCAGCAGTGCTAACCACTGTGCTACCATGCCGCCCCATGATCTTATTGAATGGCGCGGCAGGCTCGAGGGGCTAGATGGCCTACTCCTGCTCCTATTTCTTATGTTCTTATGTATAAATAGGTTGTTGTCTGTTTCAGGAATCATTGGTGACTGAGCATTCATGTAATTGTCGGCGTCCAACGTTGAGGGCCCTGGATCATCAACATTTTTCCATCTGATTGCACCTTTGTGAATCGATATTTTAAAATAAAATGCCTACAGCCCCACTGCTTCCAAATGATTTTGACCTGCTGTTCAGAATGCTCATTACTTCAGACAGATCAATTTTACAGTTCAGCATCTGCCAAGAAAGAGCAAGTTTATCAAGGCTTAAGTTGATCTGTTGATGGCAAATTCATATTAGATTCTTCAAATACATCTCGGCCCACTTTTGGCTGACTGTCTGCTTCTTTTTGGTCTGTTGACATTACAAATCATCAAATGGTTGTACTCAGGTGATTCACTGTGTGTTAGAAACCTCGAAGAAAAACTACAGCACAAACAGGCCCTTCGGCCCACAAGTTGTGCCGAACACATCCCTAACTTCTAGACCTACCTATAACCCTCCATCCTATTAAGCTCCATGTACTCATCCAGGAGTCTCTTAAAAGACCCTATTGAGTTCGCCTCCACCACCCCTGACGGCAGCCGATTCCACTCGCCCACCACCCTCTGTGTGAAAAACTTCCCCCTAACATCTCCCCTGTACCTACCCCCCAGCACCTTAAACCTGTGTCCTCTCGTAGCAGACATTTCCACCCTGGGAAAAAGCCTCTGAGAGTCCACCTGATCTATGCCTCTCAACATTTTATACACCTTTATTAGGTCTCCTCTCATCCTTCGGCTCTCCAAGGAGAAAAGACCGAGCTCCCTCAGCCTATCCTCATAAGGCATGCCACTCAATCCAGGCAACATCCTTGTAAATCTCCTCTGCACCCTTTCAATCTTTTCCACATCCTTCCTATAGTGAGGCGACCAGAACTGAGCACAGTACTCCAAGTGGGGTCTGACGAGGGTCTTATATAGCTGCATCATTATCCCCGGGCTCCTAAATTCAATCCCTCGATTGATAAAGGCCAGCACACCATACGCCTTCTTAACCACCTCCTCCACCTGCGGGGCTGATTTCAGAGTCCTATGGACCCTGACCCCAAAGTCCTTCTGATCCTCTACTGTACTAAGAGTCTTTCCCTTTATATTGTACTCCTTCATCCCATTTGTCCTACCAAAATGGACCACGACGCATTTATCTGGGTTGAAGTCCATCTGCCACTTGTCCGCCCAGTCTTGCATCCTATCTATGTCCCTCTGTAACTTCTGACATCCCTCCAGACTATCCACAACCCCACCAACCTTCGTGTCGTCGGCAAACTTACCAACCCATCCCTCCGCTTCCTCATCCAGGTCATTTATGAAAATGACAAACAGCAAGGGTCCCAGAACAGATCCCTGGGGCACACCACTGGTGACTGACCTCCATTTAGAAAAAGACCCATCTATACCCACTCTCTGCCTCCTTTGGGCAAGCCAGTTCTGGATCCACCGGGCAGCAGCCCCTTGGATCCCATGCCCTCTCACTTATTCTAGAAGCTTTACATGGGGGACCTTATCGAACGCCTTGCTAAAATCCATATAAACCACATCTACCGCCTTCCCTTCGTCAATGTGTTTAGTCACATTTTCGAAGAACTCCACCAGGCTCGTAAGGCACGATCTGCCCTTGACAAAGCCATGCTGAGTATTCTTGAGCATACTAAACCTCTCTAAATGCTCATATATCCTGTCCCTCAGGATCTTCTCCATCAGTTTACCAACCACTGAGGTTAGACTCACCGGTCGGTAATTACCTGGGCTATCCCTATTCCCCTTCTTGAAAATAGGAACCACATCCGCAATCCTCCAATCCTCCGGCACCTCTCCCGTCAACATCGGCGATGCAAAGATCATCGCCAGAGGCTCTGCAATCTCCTCCCTCGCCTCCCACAGTAACCTGGGGTACATCCCATCCGGACCTGGCGACTTATCTATCTTGATGCCATTCAAAGATTCCAGCACAACCTCTTTCTTAAAGTCCACATACTCAATCCTTTCAGTCCACCGCACGCCTGCAGTACATCCACCCAGGTCCTTCTCCTCTGTGAAAACCGAGGCAAAATACTCATTGAGCACCTCTGCCATTTCTACTGGTTCCGTACAGACTTTCCCGCCTTCACCTTTTATAGCCCTATTCCGTCACGTCTTATCCTTTTACTCTTCACATATTTATAGAACGCCTTAGGGTTCTCCTTAATCCTACCTGCCAAGGCCTTCTCGTGACCCCTTCTGGCTCTCCTAATTTCCTTCTTCAGTCCCTTGCTACAAGCCATATACTCTTCTAAATCCCTATCTTCGCCAAGCTCTCTGAACCTTTTGTACGCTTTCCTTTTCTTCTCGACTAGGTCCCGCACAGCTTTCGTGCACCACGGTTCTGACAGCACACAGAGGTCTACTGAGGCCCTCTACAGGATATGTTTTGTCTTTCCTTATCCATCATTTTATGCAGTGAGAATGCGTTCAGATGGTCCAGTCTTCTCAGCAATTGTGCAGGAGTTTTTTCACCCAGTTTTGTCTCCCAACTAAATCAATCATCTACCTGCCATCTCACCCACTGCTTTTTACATTCACTTGCTCCACCCCACTAGTTTGCATTAGCTGCAGACTATCATCTCCAGGATGCACTTAAACAGCCTGCCAAGTCTTTTTTAACACCCTGACTCTCTAAAAGGACAAGGATAGAGGATGCATGGGAACACCAAAACTTGCATTATCCCCTCCACGTCATGCACCATCCTGACATGGAATTATACGCTGTGGAGATGCCGGCGTTGGACTGGGGTAAACACAGTAAGAAGTATAACCTGGTGTTGTTAAACTTCTTAATGGAATTATACGGTCATACCTTCATCATCGCTGGATTAAAATTCTATTGGTTTTAAGATAGCTATGGAGAATGATAGGCCTGGCCCAAAAGTTAAAATTCTAAATTGGGGCAAGGCCAATTTTGATGGTATCAGACAAGAACTTTCAAAAGTTAATTGCGGGAGTCTCTGGGAAGGCAAAGGGACATCTGGTAAGTGGCATGCTTTCAAAAGTGTGTTAACCAGGGTTCAGGGTAAACACATTCCTCTTAGAGTGAAGAGCAAGGCTGGCAGAAGTAGGGACCCTGGATGACTTGGGATATTGAGGCCCTGGTCAAGAAGAAGAAAGAGACACATGACATGCATAGGCAGCTGGGGTTAAATGAATCCCTTGAAGAGTATAGGGGGTGTAGGAGTAGAGTTAAGGGAGAAATCAGGAGGGCTAAAAGGGGACACGAGATTGTTTTGGCAGATAAGGCAAAGGAGAATCCAAAGAGCTTCTACAAATACATAAAGGGAAAAAGAGTAACAAGGGAGAGAGTCGGGCCTCTTAAGGATCAACAAGGTCATCTATGTGCGGATCCACAAGAGATGGGTGAGATCCTAAATGAATATTTCTCATCAGTATTTACTGTTGAGGACAGCATGGATGTTAGGGAACTTGGGGAAATAAATAGTGATGTCTTGAGGAATGTACATATTACAGAGAAGGAGGTGCTGGAAGTCTTAAAGCGCATCAAGGTAGATAAATCCCCGGGACCTGATGAAGTGTATCCCAGGACATTGTGGGAGGCTAGGGAAGAAATTGCGGGTCCCCTAGCCGAGATATTTGAATCATCGATAGTCACGAGTGAGGTGCCTGAAGATTGGAGAGTGGCAAATGTTGTGCCTTTGTTTAAAAAGGGCTGCAGGGAAAAGCCTGTAGTGGGTAAATTGTTTGAAGGTATTTTGAGAGACGGGATCTACAGGCATTTAGAGACGCAAGGACTGATTAGGGACAGTCAGCATGGCTTTGTGAGTGGAAAATCATGTCTCACAAATTTGATTGAGTTCTTTGAAGGGGTAACCAAGAAGGTAGATGAGGGCAGTGCAGTTGATGTTGTCTACAAGGACTTTAGCAAGGCCTTTGACAAGGTACCGCATGGTAGGTTGTTGCATAAAGTTAAATCTCACGGGATCCAGAGTGAGGTATCTAAATGGATACAAAATTGGCTTCTTGACAGAAGCCAGAGGGTGGTTGTACAGGGTTGTTTTTCAAACTGAAGGCCTGTGACCAGCGGTGTGCCTCAGGGATCAGCGCTGGGCCCACTGTTATTTGTCATTTATATTAATGATTTGGATGAGAATATAGGAGGCATGGTTAGTAAGTTTGCAGATGACACCAAGATTGATGACGTAGTGAATAGTGAAGAAAGTTATCTGCGATTGCAACGGGATCTTGATCAATTGGGCCAATATATGGATTAGAGAAGAATTGTCGAGGATTTGAAGAAAGGTGATGCATTTTGATAGATTGAACCAGGTTAGGATTTATTCAGTTAATGGTAGGGCGTTGGGGAGAGTTACAGAACAAAGAGATCTAGAAGTACATGCATATAGCTCCTTGAAAGTGGAGTCACAGGTGGACAGAGTGGTGAAGAAGGCATTCGGCATGCTTGGTTTCATCGGTCAGAATATTGAATACAGGAGTTGGGACGTCTTGTTGAAGTTGTACAAGACATTGGTAAGGCCACACTTGGAATACTGTGTGCAATTCTGGTCACCCTATTATAGAAAGGATATTATTAAACTAGAAAGAGTGCAGAAAAGATTTACTGGGATGCTACCGGGACTTGATGGATTGAGTTATAAGGAGAGGCTGAATAGACTGGGACTTTTTTCTCTGGAGCGTAGGAGGCTGAGGGGTGATCTTATAGAGGTCTTTAAAATAATGAGGGGCATAGATCAGCTAGATAGTCAATATCTTTTCCCAAAGGTAGGGGAGTCTAAAATTAGAGGGCAAAGATTTAAGGTGAGAGGGGAGAGATACAAAAGTGTCCAGAGGGGCAATTTTTTCACACAGAGGGTGGTGAGTGTCTGGAACAAGCTGCCAGAGGTAGAAGTAGAGGCGGGTACAATTTTGTCTTTTAAAAAGCATTTAGATAGTTACATGGGTACGATGGGTATAGAGGGATATGGGCCAAATGCAGGCAATTGGGATTTAGCTTAGGGGTTTTAAAAAAAAAAGGGCGGCATGGACAAGTTGGGCCAAAGGACCTGTTTCCATGCTGTAAACCTCTATGACTCTATGACTCCCTTCCTTAACAGCACTGTAGTGTACCTTCACTACACAGACTGCAGCAGTTTAAGATGAAGGCTGAGGTTCAGTTCTTTTTTTATTCATTCAAGCAGTGGCATGGTGGCACAGTGGTTTGCACTGCTGCCTCACAGCACCAGGAACACGGGTTCAATTCTAGCCTCGGGTCACTGTCTGTATGGAATTTGCATGTTCTCTCCATGTCTGCGTGGGTTTCCTCCGGGTACTCTCGTATCCTTCGACAGTCCAAGGATGTGCAGGTTAGGTGGATTTTCCATGTTAAGTTGTTCATTAATGTTCAAAGATATGTAGGTTGGTAAGTGTGTGGGGTTGTGGGGATAGACAGAGGGGAGGGCCTGGATGGGATGTTCTTTTGGAGAGTGGGTGCAGACTCAATGGGCCAAATGACCTCCTTCTGCACTGTATGGATTCTATGTGCGCTTCACTGGCTAGACCAGCATTTATTGCCTATCCATAATTGCCCTCGAGAAATCATAGAAGTCATAGAAACCATACAGTGCAGAAGGAGGCCATTCGGCTCATCGAGTCTGCACCGACCACAATCCCACCCAGGCCCTACCTCCATGAGGTGAGGCCACATTGGATTTGGTACTGGGAAATGAACCGGGCCAAGTGTTAGATTTGGTTGTGGGAGAGCACTTTGGAGATAGTGACCATAATTCGGTGTCTTTTGTTATTGCAATGGAGAGGGATAGGGCCGTACGGCAGGGCATGGTTTACAATTGGGGGAGAGGTAATTATGATGCGATTAGGCAAGAATTAGGGGGCATAAGTTGGGAACAGAAACTGTCAGGGAAAGGAACTAATGAAAAGTGGAACTTTTTCAAGGAACAAATACTGGGTGTCCTTGATAGGTATGTCCCTGTCAGGCAGGGAGGAAATGGCCGAGTGAGGGAACCATGGTTCACGAAAGAGGTGGAATGTCTTGTGAAAAGGAAGAGGGAAGCTTATGTAGGGATGAGGAAACAAGGTTCAGATGGCTCGATTGAGGGTTACAAGCTAGCAAGGAATGAGCTGAAAAAGGGGCTTAGGAGAGCTAGGAGGGGACACGAGAAGTCCTTGGTGGGTCGGACCAAGGAAAACCCCAAGGCTTTTTACTCTTATGTGAGGAATAAAAGAATGACCAGGGTGAGGTTAGGGCCGGTCAAGGACAGTAGTGGGAACTTGTGTATGGAGTCAGTAGAGATAGGCGAGGTGATGAATGAATACTTTTCTTCAGTGTTCACCAAGGAGAGGGGGCATGTTTTTGAGGAAGAGAAGGTGTTACAGGCTAATAGGCTTGAGGAAATAGATGTTCGGAGGGAGGATGTCCTGGCAGTTTTGAATAAACTGAAGGCCGATAAGTCCCCTGGGCCTGATGAAATGTATCCTAGGATTCTTTGGGAGGCAAGGGATGAGATTGCAGAGCCTTTGGCTTTGATCTTTGGGTCCTCGCTGTCCACGGGGATGGTGCCAGAGGACTGGAGAATGGCAAATGTTGTTCCTCTGTTTAAGAAAGGGAATAGAAATGACGCTGGTAGTTATAGACCGGTTAGTCTTACTTCGGTGGTTGGTAAATTGATGGAAAAAGTCCTTAGAGATGGGATTTACGACCATTTAGAAAGATGCGGATTAATCCGGGATAGTCAGCACGGATTCGTGAAGGGCAAGTTGTGCCTCACAAATTTGATAGAATTTTTTGAGGAGGTAACTAAATGTGTTGATGAAGGTAGGGCAGTTGATGTCATATACATGGATTTTAGTAAGGCGTTTGATAAGGTCCCCCATGGTCGGCTTATGATGAAAGTGAGGAGGTGTGGGATAGAGGGAAAGTTGGCCGATTGGATAGGTAACTGGCTGTCTGATCGAAGACAGAGGGTGGTGGTGGATGGAAAATTTTTGGATTGGAGGCAGGTTGCTAGCGGAGCGCCGCAGGGATCAGTGCTTGGTCCTCTGCTCTTTGTGATTTTTATTAATGACTTAAAGGAGGGGGCTGAAGGGTGGATCAGTAAATTTGCTGAAGACACCAAGATTGGTGCAGTAGTGGATGAGGTGGAGGGCTGTTGTAGGCTACAAAGAGACATAGATAGGATGCATAGCTGGGCTGAAAAATGGCAAATGGAGTTTAACCCTGATAAATGTGAGGTGATTCATTTTGGTAGGACTAATTTAAATGTGGATTACAGGGTCAAAGGTAGGGTCCTGAAGACTGTGGAGGAACAGAGAGATCTTGGGGTCCATATCCACAGATCTCTAAAGGTTGCCACTCAAGTGGATAGAGCTGTGAAGAAGGCCTATAGTGTGTTAGCTTTTATTAACAGGGGGTTGGAGTTTAAGAGCTGTGGGGTGATGCTGCAACTGTACAGGACCTTGGTGAGACCACATTTGGAATATTGTGTGCAGTTCTGGTCACCTCACTATAAGAAGGATGTGGAAGCGCTGGAAAGAGTGCAGAGGAGATTTACCAGGATGCTGCCTGGTTTGGAGGGTAGGTCTTATGAGGAAAGGTTGAGGGAGCTAGGGCTGTTCTCTCTGGAGCGGAGGAGGCTGAGGGGAGACTTAATAGAGGTTTATAAAATGATGAAGGGGATAGATAGAGTGAACGTTCAAAGACTATTTCCTCGGGTGGATGGAGCTATTACAAGGGGGCATAACTATAGGGTTCGTGGTGGGAGATACAGGAAGGATATCAGAGGTAGGTTCTTTACGCAGAGAGTGGTTGGGGTGTGGAATGGACTGCCTGCAGTGATAGTGGAGTCAGACACTTTTGGAACATTTAAGCGGTTATTGGATAGGCACATGGAGCACACCAGGATGATAGGGAGTGGGATAGCTTGATCTTGGTTTCAGATAAAGCTCGGCACAACATCGTGGGCCGAAGGGCTGTTCTGTGCTGTACTGTTCTATCTATATCCCCACATATTTACCCGCTAATCCCTCTAACCTATGCATCTCAGGACTCTCAGGGGCAATTTATAGCCTGGCCAATCAACCTAACCCGCACACCTTTGGACTGTGGGAGGAAACCGGAGCACCCGGAGGAAACCCACGCAGATACAAGGAGAATGTGCAAACTCCACACAGACAGTGACCCAAGCTGGGAATCGAACCCAGGTCCCTGGAGCTGTGAAGCAGCAGTGCTAACCACTGTGCTTCCGTGCTGCCCCTCATGTGTGCGGAACTTGGCCTAAACCGGGATGTTGGGTTTATGTCACACTATCAGCAACCCCCACAGCTTGCCTCCTGGACTTGCAGAATCTCACTGGCTGTCCTGTCTGGAGACAATACACATCTCTTTAACCTGTGCTTAATGCTCCCTCCACTCACATTGTCTGTATCTTTAAGACCTGGTTGGCTGTAGAGATTCGCATTCTAATCAGTATTCTGTAACTTGATTTTGTTTCTCTGTGCCCTGTTTGAGAGCAGATTTCCACTCCATCTGATGAAGGAGCAGCGCTCCGAACGCTAATGGCATTTGCTACCAAATAAACCTGTTGGACTTTAACCTGGTGTTGTTAAAACTCTGACTGTGTTTACCCCAGTCCAACACCGACATCTCCACATCATGATTAGTGGCACAGAGTTCTAAGACATCATGGGAAATATTCAAATAAAGTGAACCACATTCTTTATAACAATACACTCACAGAAGCATCGCTCTTATTGGCATGTGCTCTAGACTGTTCTCAGAAATAGAATATTCATCCGCCAAGGACGAAGCTAGTGATCCCAAACAGCTTAATGAATAGATAAAGTATTAAACCAGATGAGATGGTCTGGTTCAACCAACAGGTGGTCATGGGAAAGACAGTCAGAAATCACCTGTAACCACTGTTCCCGTGCTAATAAATGTGATTGGCCAAAGTATATGACATTTACTAATAATGATTGACCGGTACGAATGATGATTGATTCATTTCTGACTGGGATGAACCAGTGGGCGTGTAAAATGACTTTTGGAAATTGTATAATTATACTGCCAATGTGATGTAACTTCAGAGAAGTTTTGGAATGCCCAACATTTGTCTCCCAGCGTATGTTGGTCAATAAAGAATGTCTTTCACCAGGATACTGTCATTGCAAGTCTTTGTATTAGCTAGAGTTCAGCTCAATACTTAGCTTCTGACAAAACCCCGACAGAACTGGCATAGTTGG
This sequence comes from Mustelus asterias, assembly GCF_964213995.1. Classification (NCBI taxonomy): domain Eukaryota; kingdom Metazoa; phylum Chordata; class Chondrichthyes; order Carcharhiniformes; family Triakidae; genus Mustelus; species Mustelus asterias. The sequence goes on along the minus strand of NC_135804.1, from coordinate 85,744,140 downwards.
CAGGATTGTTCACAGGAATCTGGAGGCAGGACACATCTCCTAAGAGTGGGTGAGTATATTTTTATTCAAGGAGTTACGTGTCAGGCTGCCAGAGCTGTAAGTTGAGCGATCTGGAGTTGCAAACACAGTATCACTGAGTAAAGAAGTCGTGCTTAATGCAGGGGAACAAGGACAGGGACTCTTGTGTCTGCCTGAGGAGCAGAGCACAACAGCCACGTGACAGGAGAAGACATTAGAGGCTAAGTTGCACTTAATGTGGGGACCAAAGACAGACTCTTGGATCGCCCTGAGTAGCGGAGCGAAGATCCACACAACAGGGAAAGCGTCAAGGGATAAGAACCATAAAAAAAGGGTGATGGTCAGTCCGGGCACTAGGGGTCTGCAGTGAGGGACTCAAGAACAATAATGACAGCTGGTATTAGGGGACACGAACTGCACAATGGTGACAGCCAGTCCAACTGTGAGAGATCTGTAAGCACGGTAGCACGGTAGCACAGTGGTTAGCACTGCTGCTTCACAGCTCCAGGGACCCGGGTTCGATTCCCGGCTTGGGTCAGTGTGTGTGTGGAGTTTGCACATTCTCCTCGTGTCTGCGTGGGTTTCCTCCGGGTGCTCCGGTTTCCTCCCACAGTCCAAAGATGTGCGGGTTAGGTTGATTGGCCAGGTTAAAAAAAATTGCCCCTCAGAGTCCTGGGATGCGTAGGTTAGAGGGATTAGTGGGTAAAAATATGTGGGGGTAGGGCCTGGGTGGGATTGTGGTCGGTGCAGACTCGATGGGCCGAATGGCCTCCTTCTGCACTGTAGGGTTTCTATGATTTCTATGATCTCCAGTGGGGGACTGAAAAAAGTTTAATACAAGCAGTAGTGACGGAGCATGGGAAATTAATAAAGAAAATTATAGAGAAAGGGTATAATTCCGAAGCTCCCAACAGTGTGGTGGACAGGGCAAACAAAAAATAAATCAGAAATGGCAGCAGTCATTTAGCAGTTATCGTGAGAAATCGCCTCCAGAGGAGGGCATATAGTCAGTAAATAGCCACTGCAAAGGCAGCGCAAGAAGAAATCATGCATACACCCATACGGCAGATGGTGAGAGGATCATTCTCCAATCCCTGGATTAGGAGAAAAAAAGGCGGGGGGCGTGGGTTGGAGCAAAGGAGAGAGAGAGAGAGACAGACACAGACACAGAGAGGGAGACAGACAGAGCAAATATTGTGAATTAATTGGCAAGATGCAAAAAATTGATTTGAGAAGACCTGAAGTTGAGCTGATAATTTGAGTAGTTTTTTTGTATTTGTGTGTTTGTATGGTCTGACTGTTGTCACATTAGATTGAGGACATGTTCTGTTGAAGCCATTGTTTGTTTTTGTAGAGTATTTATAACCGGCAGTAAATGCTATGCTTTACACTTTAGTTCAACTTCAAGTGGGCTAAGAGTGCTAAATTTGTTAAAATTTAAGTTTAAAATCTCTTGGTTTTAATTTTGTTTTTGGAGTTTCATTACAGTTTGGAAGAAAGAAGAATGAAGGCTGTTGTCTTCCATTTGCGTTTGTGTGTGAGTTTAATAAAGTACTTGTGTGAATGTTTTTGTTATATTGTTTGCTTTAATGCTTTAATGTTTCTTCCTCCTAATTGAGATTTTACAATAGTGGGTTTGATATAGAGTTTAAAATTAAATGGCGATTGGATTAAAGTGTAAACCAAAATAAGATACATTTTTGAAATTCCTTAATCTTCAGTATAATTGATGGCCACAATTGTCCTCAAGAAAATACAGGGATTCGACAGAGATTTTGAGGTCTGTCACTTGAAGAAGCTGGAAGTGAAAGTGACTTGTTTAAAATTTGTGAGCTGCAGCAATCTCTATATCGCGTGTCATGTTCCGCTTGAAGGCTTGAAACGCTAACTAGTTCAGCAAACTATTTCAGTTGATTTGAGTTTACATCATTCCGAAACTTACGCCTACATTAGTTTATGAAGGCAGATTTGTGGGAAATAATTAAAAGTGCAAATTTTAAGTGTAGGTTAGAGGGATGTAGAATAAGTGTGAAAATGTGATAGTTTTAATTTGGTAGGGTTAATTAAAAGTTGGGATATTTGAAATGATTATGATAAATCTTGTTTTGGATTAATCTTGGATCACAACTTCCTGTTAGATTCAAAGACATATTCTCAATCCAATTGGCAATGAAAAGATAATTTTAGAATTAGATTCTGAGAAAAGAATTAGTCCTAGGTTCCAAATATTTGCCAAAAAAGAGTGACAATGTAATGACATCCATTTGAGAACTTTACATCACCCCTTTTGAAATTAGCAGAGCTAATTAACCCATTCTGCCTCAGCCAGGATTGATCTTTGTATTTCAAGATTTGCAGTAGCTTCAAGGCATTCTAGATTTTCAATATAGCAGAAATTATCAGTCTGAATCAAACTTGAGGAAGAGGGGAGAGCATTTAGTGAGGAGTTACAAAGGATAGAATGGGCAGGGGAATGTGAGGCTGCACTCACCAATAATTGAACAACTTTGGTAACAGCACTGGCCTTAGGACTGTCCGACAATGATGGGAATTATTATACTGCCATAGTGACCCAACAGCATTCTAGCTGGGATGTGTGGTGTGGGTGCTCAAAGTTAGTGAACCAATCACAAGACTGGGAGAAGTATTTCCGAACACAAAGCACATCTTACTGCAAATTTTGAATATGGGAAGGTTGGAAACTGTATCAGATGCAAGGTGGGCTCGATGGGAAAACCTGCTCCTATCTCTAAACTGACATTATTATAGTTAGAGATGAGGGAAATAACCCAGTAGAATAGATGAACATTGAAGGAAAGGAACATGTGATGTACAGATCAGATGTGAGATGAGATGTGGGGAAGTGAACAGGGTAATAGAAGAGACATTATAGGAGAACTGATAGTTGAACAGTGTAGGACAGCATTAAAAGTGGGATTCATTTGATGGATAATAAAAATGATAATGGTGATAAAAAGAAACATTTAACAGGATTCTAAAAGAAGGAAAAAGTAATAATAGCATAGTTTAAGTGGATGTAGGAATATTTTTTTTAAAAAGAGGAACAAAGAACAAAGAACGATACAGCACAGGAACAGGCCCTTCGGCCCTCCAAGCCCGCGCTGCTCCCTGGTCCAAACTAGACCATTCTTTTGTATCCCTCCATTCCCACTCCGTTCATATGGCTGTCTAGATAAGTCTTAAACGTTCCCAGTGTGTCCGCCTCCACCACCTTGCCTGGCAGCGCATTCCAGGCCCCCACCACCCTCTGTGTAAAATATGTCCGTCTGATATCTGTGTTAAACCTCCCCCCCTTCACCTTGAACCTATGACCCCTCGTGAACGTCACCACTGACCTGGGGAAAAGCTTCCCACCGTTCACCCTATCTATGCCTTTCATAATTTTATACACCTCTATTAAGTCTCCCCTCATCCTCCGTCTTTCCAGGGAGAACAACCCCAGTTTACCCAATCTCTCCTCATAACTAAGCCCCTCCATACCAGGTAACATCCTGGTAAACCTCCTCTGTACTCTCTCCAAAGCCTCCACGTCCTTCTGGTAGTGTGGCGACCAGAACTGGACGCAGTATTCCAGATGCGGCCGAACCAACGTTCTATACATCTGCAACATCAGACCCCAACTTTTATACTCTATGCCCCGTCCTATAAAGGCAAGCATGCCATATGCCTTCTTCACCACCTTCTCCACCTGTGACGTCACTTTCAAGGATCTGTGGACTTGCACACCCAGGTCCCTCTGCGTATCTACACCCTTTATGGTTCTGCCATTTATCATATAGCTCCTCCCTACATTATTTCTACCAAAATGCATCACTTCGCATTTATCAGGATTGAACTCCATCTGCCATTTCTTTGCCCAAATTTCCAGCCTATCTATATCCTTCTGTAGCTTCTGACAATGCTCCTCACTATCTGCAAGTCCTGCCAATTTTGTGTCGTCCGCAAACTTACTGATCACCCCAGTTACACCTTCTTCCAGATCATTTATATAAATCACAAACAGCAGAGGTCCCAATACAGATCCCTGGGGAACACCACTAGTCACAGGCCTCCAGCCGGAAAAAGACCCTTCCACTACCACCCTCTGTCTTCTGTGACCAAGCCAGTTCTCCACCCATCTAGTCACCTCCCCCTTTATCCCATGAGATCCAAAAAAATATGTGTCAGAAGTGGGATTCGAACCCACACCTCCAGTTGGAGACCCGGCTTATGACGGAAGGACTTCACTCCTTGAGTCTGGCGCCTTAGACCACTCGGCCATCCTGACACCCATAGGAAGAAATAAGATGTACACTAATGGACATTTGTAAGCCCACTACACTTTTTTGAATATGGGACAAGTTTGACTGAGGAGAATGTGTGGTTTGCAAGCTACCTTAAAAATGATCCTATTTAAGACAAAGAACAAGCAATCAAAATAGGTTACAGTCTGAAATCAAATAGAAAGATTTGATTTCTGATTTAAAGATATTATGAAGCAAACGGAATAGAATTAAGTAATTGAGAAGATAGAGACTGGAAGTTAAATAGCAAAAGGGAATTGGAATATTGAGTGCAACCCAATTAATTGGAATATTTCGACTTGCCTCGGATATTGGCAAATGAAATAATACCTAGATGGGAAATGCCTCTTCAATTAGACTCTGACCAGGGAGTCCACTTTACAGGAGAGTCTTAAGAGAAGCCCGTCGGATGTTAGGGATAAAACAAAGATTTCATATACCATACTATCCCGAGAGCTCAGGAATGGTGGAACGAATGAACTGGATTTTGAAGGATAATTTAGTTAAAGCTATTGTACAAGAAGGAAACAATTGGGTGCGGGCTTTGCCTGCAATATTGCTGTGGCAGAGAGCTTCCCCTGCTCGAGGAACAGGACTAACTCCCTTTGAATTAGTGACTGGAAGACCAATCCCAGAGGAGGCAATAACAGGTGAAGGGAACTTGAAAGAAGCCAAGGAGTGGTATTCCAATGAATGAGAGATTTGGTAGACCACCTGTATTCTCTCAAAAATCAGGTAATCACTCAACAGCAGCATAGGGACTTGATGAAAATGGCAGGAGAGAATACTCCTAAATTACCCACACCAGAGGATAAGGTAATGGCGAAACTCATGACAGATAAGAAAGGGTTGGGTGTTCGATGGGAGGGACCCTATGAAGTGATTGTCACAGGACAAGCACGTGCTCTAATCAATGAGAAGTACAGTCAACGATGGACACAGCTGAAGCCATACCCCAATGAGTAATCCTGTAATTATAAAGCTGCCCCAGTGGATGAACGATCCTATAGAACAAGGGGTTATTATGGCCTTTGCGGCCACCTTGGTGATAATAGTAATAATTTGGATTTGTAGATGAGCGACTGGAATAGGCCAGGCCATGGGATAAAGAAACCAGGAGGGTATTAGAAAAGAGGAGATAGAACTGATGTGATTGATAAGATACTAACTTAAAGCTGGAAGGCATTTTTGTTTATGCTTACAGAATACCACCGATGGCAACGGAGATCTCTGAATCTACTCTGTGCCAAACAGGACTACAGCAGACAGATCTTTTGGACAACATCGGACAGTTGGCATGTAATTGAATGTAACGCGGTTGCTACATGGATCTGTAAATAATAATTTCACTTACCTGACATTGACCAACAGCTGGGAATATAAAAGAGAGTTGTAGGGACTTTCGATAGATAGTTAATTGTCAAAATGATTACATATGTTTCTATTTTTTTAATATTGGTTTTACTGATTTTGACTCAGATAGGACCAGCACCTAAGGTCATTCAATGTTCCCCTTGGGAACTGCATGTCAACAGTTACTTACACATGGCATACACATATGCTAGAATTTCCAACCAATCAGGGTGTTGGGTTTGCTCGCATGTCCCTATACATGCTGAGGGGGAAATACCTTTCCAACTATTGCCCCTGTCATGGTCTGAATTGATTATGGCGGACCAACGGGCCCAATGTTTCAAGTATCCTGGAAATCGGATACCAGGATTCTCCAGTAAAGACGACAGGAAAAACTTTCATAGCGGTGAATCTTGTGAAGTTAGACTAGGCCATATGAAGAGTTATACCCTGTTTCTAATCTATCAAACCCAGCTCCTAGTTTCATCCTGAAACAAATCACATCGAAACCAAAAGGGATATATTGTGCTGAGAATAAGGAAGGCCCTGGGAGTAACTTAGGCTTCAGTGAATGTTACCACACTGTAAATCAGACCAGCTGACTATGCCTGAGCCCACCCAGTAATGATCAATCTTGCAATATCTCTTACTGCTTCAAGGGTGGCAACACTTACCCAACTCTCAACGGCACATATTGGATTTGTGGGGATATGGGCATATCCGTAGCACCCTCTTGGATGGAAGGGATCATGTTACCTTGGATATGTAGTCCCATACATACATCATACCCCTCACCTTCCTTCTTTGATGAGACATCGACGTGCTATTATACTAAAAGAACGTTATTATGGCATGATGGTCCCCTGGTTTGGAATCGGGAGGTTCCAAGAAAGCAATTAATTATTCTTGATTTTGAAAAAAATTGCCAATGATATAGCCAATGCCTTTATTGAAACTGATGATGAAATGGTTGCCATGCGCACCGTAATACTTCAGCATTGAATGACATTGGACTTTATCTTGGCAGCCAGGAGTGGAACATGTGCTGTAACTGAATCAGAGTGTTGCACATACATACCAGATAATTCAGAATCTATAACTGATCTAGCTGGTCATATTAAAAGAGATGGAGAAACTCAAGCAGGCCCAACCCTTTACTCTTGGGGATTGGGCTTCAGGCTGGCTCGGCTCCCTGGGAACACCAATCATGCAAGGGATTGTATTTTTTTAAATTGTGATCTTAGCATTTGTTGTAACTGTGCACCTGCTCAAATGCTGCTGTGCACAAGTAGTCAAGTCCACACAGGTTGCATCAGCAGTGATGACAGTTAGTGTGGAGAAAAGAGGATCCCAAATGCCAGATAACCCTTCGGGATCCAAGAATACTTACTTAAAAACATGCATTTAGCAGCCTAATCTTGGGCTGGCCAAGGGCCAAAAAAGGGGGAATATGTTAGAGGGATTCAAAATACCCTGGGATGAGAACACTGATAAAGACTATTATAACAGAATGGATTAACTTAGGATAAGAATCACAGACTGGCTTATACATATATTTTACAGAGGTAATGTTTGCATAGAAACACATATAACCACAGTTAGAAAATTCAAACATGTATTTCTGAAAAGTGTGTTATTGAAAAAGCATACATCTTGGCTAATGACATAGAGTTCTAAGGCATCATGGGAAGTAGTCAAGTAAAGTGAACCACATTCTTTATAACAATACACTCACAGAAGCATAGCCCTTATTGGCATGGGTCTAGACAGTCCTCATGAATAGAATATTTCATCAACCAAGGACGAATCTAGTGATCCCAGACAGCTTAATGAATAGACAAAGTATTAAACCAGATAAGATGGTCTGGAGCAAGCAACAGGTGGCCATGGGAAAGACAGTCAGAAAAGACTCGTAACCACTGTTCCCATGCTGTCAGAGAATAAATGTGATTGGCCAAAGTATATGACATTTACTAATAATGATTGACCTGTACTAATGATGATTGGTTCATGTCCGGCTGGGATGAGACAGTGGGCGTGTAAAATGACTTCTGGAAATTGGATAATTATATTGCCAATGTGATGTAACTTCAGAGAGGTGTTGGGATGCCCAGCACTTTTCTCCTAGCGTGCGTTAGTCAAGAAAGAATGTCTTTCACCAGGATACTGTCGTCGCGTGTCTTTGTATTAGCTAAAGTTCAGCTCAATACTTAGCCTCTGAAAAAGCCTCTACATCCTGTAATTGAACCTGTTCAATAAGGCTGGGACAGGCTGTTCCTTAATCTTTGAGCGTTGGCTGATGTTTCAGGATCTACAATGGTTGATTCAGGCTTTCACTCTTCTAGGGCTGGTTCTGATCTTCAGGTCATCTCACTGGGGTGGTATCTGTTCTGGTCAGTCTGATGATGCTCGCTATGAGGTACAAGGAGCTGGAGATGCTGTGCTGCTTGACTGTCAGTTCTCTCTGCAGACACCATTGAAGAAAGTGCAAAAGGCAGAGAGAGAGAGAGCTAGGATTTCACAATGGTCCCTTCATGCCCTTTTCCAAGACTCTGTGGTCTGTGTCCAATCCTTGTCACATTATGCCTCTGACCTCCTACTGAGCTGAGTGCCACCAAGCCTGCGTAGCATTCTTCTGACAAAGCAGGTTCACTGAAGGTGTAAACAACAGTACATTCTGAAATAATGTGGCCATTAACTCCTGGCCAGGCAGTTCCAGGCCTGTCTGGTTTCAATGGGAAGTTGATTGTCCAAGGCCTGGCTACATGAGTACTGTCTGTTCCAGCTCTGCAGTTTGCAAATTGCTGAGTCTGGCTTGGCTTAAACTTGGCTTCCACATTTTGCAATTTATCTATGCTTATGAAAATCATCAATATTTCTGTTACAATCCTGGGGGTCATGAGTCACTTGAACATAGTACACCCACAGTGCTGATGGGGAGGGGGAGTTTCCAGGTTTTGAACCCAGCAACAGTGAAGGAGTGGCAATATATTTCCAAGTCAAGGTGGCGTGTGACTTGGAGGAGAACGTGCAGATGGTAACGTTTCCATTGCCGGAATTCTACTGCCCTGCCCACCATGGAATCGGAGAGGGTGAGGGATGGACAATGGAAATGTCCGTTGACCTTGAGCGGGAATTTCCGGTCTCGCTCGAGCGAGGCCATAAAATCCCAACCATGTGTCAATTGCCCTTGTCCTTCTGGATGGTGGTGGCTGTGTGTTTGGAAGGTGCTGTCAAAGGAGCCTTGGTGAGTTGCTGCAGTGCATCTTGTAGTGGGTGGCACTGTCACTGCTCTGTTAGAAGGTTGCGAGTTCAAGTCCTAGCCCAGAAACATGAGCACAGAATTGATCCTGACACTCTCTGGCAGTGCAGTGGGAGTGCTTCATACCTGGGTGTCATATTTAAATGGCGCCCAAAGTTACTGACTCTTGAGCAGGATTCCCAATCTGCCATGATGTGCAGCATGGGAAGACCCCACTGTGATTTCACGCCAGCGAGAAGTCAATGATATATCACACAAGCCCAATTTTTGGGCCTCGTAGCAAATTCTCTCTCCCCCCCCCCCCCTCACCCTGCCTTCGTCAAGCATTGAACTCACCAGTCATCTCAGCTCCAGGACATCTCTGCAGAGGTTCCTCAGGGTAGTGCCCTAGGCCCAACTATCTTCAGCTGCTTCATCTAATGACCTCTGTCATAAGGTCAGAAGTGGGGATGTTCACTGATGATTTCACAATGTTTAGAACTATTTGTGACTCCTCAGATATTGAAGCAGTCCATGTTCAAATGCAACAGGACCTTGACAATATCCAGGCTTGGGCTGACAAGTGGCAAGTAACATTCACATCACACAAATGACAGGCAATGACCATCACCAATAAGAGACACTCTAACCACCACCCGTTGACATTCAATGGTGTTGCCATCACTGAATCCCCCACTGTCAACATCCTTGGGGCTACCATTGACCAGAAACTCAACTGGAATCACCACATAAACACTGTGGCTATAAGACAGGTCAAAGGCTGGAGTACTGCAGCGAGTAACTCACCTCCTGACTCCCCAAAGCCTATCCATCATCTACAATGTACAAGTCAGGAGTGTGATGGAATACTCCCCACTTGCCTGGATGGGAGCAGCTCCAACAACAGTCAAGAAGCTTGACACAATACAGTACAAAGCAGCCCGCTTGATTGGCACCACATCTACAAACATTCAATCCCTCCACCACTGACGCTCAGTAGCAGCAGTGTGTACTATCTACAAGATGCACTGCAGCAATTCACCAAAGATCCTGAGACAGCATCTTCCAAACCCACGACCACTGCCATCTAGAAGGACATGGGCAGCAGATACATGGGAACACCACCATCTGCAAGTTCCCCTCCAAGCCACTCACCATCCTGACTTGGAAATATATCGCCGTTCCTTCGCAGTTGCTGGATCAAAATCCTGGAACTTCCTCCCCAATGGTATTGTGGGTCAATCCACAGCACATGGACTGCAGCGATTCAAGAAGGCAGCTCACCACCACCTTCTCAAGGGCAACTAGGGATGGTCAATAAATGCTGACCAGCCAGCAACGCCCATGTCCCACAAATGAATAAAAAAAGTGATTTGAACCTCCACCATGTTATACATTTCCTCCTGCCACCACTACCACCACACAATGGTGCATACACCGCCTCTAACATGCAACGCAGTAGTAAACATCCTTTGACAGAAAACCCACGATCTCTACCCACTAGAACAACAAAGGCAGCAAGCAAATGAGAACATGACCACCTGCAGATTCCTCTCCAAATCATACATCACCCTGACTTGGAAATAGATCACCATTCCTTCACTGTTGCTCGGTCAAAATTCTGGAAGTCCCTCCCTAACAGCACTGTGGGTGTGCCTACACTACATGAAACTCCCTCCCTAACAGCACTGTGGATGTACCTACACCACATGGAACTCCCTAACAGCACTACGGGTGTACCTACACCACACATGGACCTCCCTCCCTAACAGCACTGTGGGCGTACCTACACAACATGGACCTCTCTCCGTAACAGCACTGCGGGTAGCTACACCACACGGACCTCCCTCCCTAACAGCATTGTGGGTGTACCTGTACCACATGAAACTTCCATGGACTGCTGCCATCTTTTCGAGCAAGCAGGGATAGGTAATAAATGCTAGCCTTGCCGGCAATGCTGACATCCCAAGGATGAATAAAGAGAAAGTGAAGTTGAAGATTGGTCTGAACTTAATTGTTTGGGATTGTTTGGATTGCTGCTTCTGCTGCTTTGTGCAGTTCCTGGTGTGGAAGCAGTAGGGGGCTGTCTTTCACTGGAATCCCAGTACCTGAATAGAAGTTCTTCTGAACGTATACAGTCAGCAGGTAGATCAGAGTATTTATACCTAGCTTGTGAATTATTTTCTTATTTTTTACATGAGTTATGGCTCTCTGTCAGTTGGAAAGATCAATCGGTGATCTGCGAGCAATAGCATTTGAGAGTTGTTTACACATTGGCCTTGTTTTTGCTTCAGATTCTGGCCCACCACATTTATGGGCCAGAATTTGGTGATTATATCCATCTCCCTTATCCTGATGAGTTTATTGAGTCGATAAGTCCACAGACACCAGCATAGTGGATACCAATCTCAAAACAGAGAAGTTTAAAGGAGGTTTAAATTGTGAAGGACTTTGATCGAGTAAATAAAAAAAAACATTTCTTCCCACTGGCAGGTTTGTCAGTAATGAGAAAATGCAATTTTAAGATCACAACCAGAGAATCAGAGGAGGGATGAGGAGATTTTCTTTTAATGCTGCAAGTTGCTTTGAGCTGCAGTGGATAGACTGGAAGTGAGGTGGAAGCAGATTCAATAGTAACTGTCAAGAGGGAAGTTATTTTTATTGCATGGGATGCAATGGCTAGCATCAATTGCCCATCACTAATTGCCCTCGAGAAGGTAGTAGTCAGCCCCCTTCTGTGCATTTTGTGTATGTAGGTATGCCCATAATGCTGTTGGGGAGTGCAAGGGTGTGGTGAACCACTGTAATACTGTCTGTATATGGGATATGCCTAGGCACGCCCCTGCTGCCTCAATCCAGGGCTCCGCCCTCCTCGGGGTATAAAGGTGGCTGCTCTCCGCCCCTCTTGCCTCAGTTCAAGTTGGCCATCGGTTTGGGAGTGCTTCTGTTCTTGTTAATAAAAGCCTGTTGTTTCACAACCTCTAGTCTTTGCGTGAATCAATGGTGCATCAATTTTATTAACAACATTTTTGAAATGGAGCAACTCCTGAAACCTGACAAATTGGATTTGGATCCACAGGCAGTCGGCATCTCTAACTCTTTTGATCACTGGCTGCGTTGTTTTGAGACCTTCATCGCCTCCTCCGCCTCCATCGTTGTAACAGACATCGACAAACTGCATGTGCTCCACGCCCGCGTCAGCGCTCACATCTTCGCGCTGATCCGAGACGCAGAGACTTACCAGGAGGCAATCGATCTCCTGAAGAGCCAGTACAACCGGCAGCCGAACGAGGTCTACGCCAGACACCTGCTGGCCACTCACAGACAGCAGCCAGGGGAATCGACTGAGCAATTCCTGCACGAACTGCGTGCACTCGGCAGAGCCTGCAACTGCAAGGCCGTTTCAGCCGCCCAAAATGCCGACGACCTGATCAGAGATGCCTTTGTCGCGGGCATCAGGTCGACCTATATCCGGCAGCGCCTGCTGGAGCAAGGTGGGCTGGACCTGAAGAAAACTGTGGAACTTGCCGGCTCACTGGAGGTAGTGTTCCGGAACCTCGAGGCCTACACCCCCGACCACGAGGGCGCATCGTGGACACCGCGACTGCAGCCATCGCTGTACCCGGGAGGGCTGCAAACCTACGCCACGCCCCGTCCAGAAGCCAAACTGACCACTGCGGCAGTCCCCGGAGGCCCGAGGTGCTACTGCTGCGGCCTGGAGAAGCACCCACGACGACGCTGCCCGGTGAAAGACGCGATCTGCTCTGGCTGCGGTAAGAAGGGTCATTACCTGAAAGTTTGCAGGGCCCAGCAGCGCCGCGTGCGATCCGCGGGAGGGACTGCCTTCGACGCCATCGACCGGGTGCGATCTGCGGGTGCCACCATTTTGGACGCCAGCAGCCGCGTGCGATCCACGGAGGCCGCCATCTTGGACGCCATCAGCCACACGCGACCCACGGGAGCCGCCATCTTGGGTAACATCAGTCGAGTCACAGGGGCCGCCATTTTGGGAACCGTCCACCGCATCGCCTAACCCGACAGTGGCCTCGGTTGCGTTGGACCAGTCCAGGCCTCACCAGCTCGCCTGGTCGATGATGGACATCAAGGTAAACGGCCACACTACTAACTGCTTATTTGACAGTGGGAGTACGGAGAGTTTCATCCACCCTAACATGGTGAGGCACTACGCACTGCCAGTACTGCCAATGCAGCAATCAATCTCCATGGCTTCGACGTCCCGGTCGGTGAATGTCCTCGGGTACTGTGTAGCAAATCTGACTACGGGGCACGGTGTACGACAAGTGCAGGCTCCTCGTGCTGCCACAGCTCTGCGCTGCCGTACTACTGGGGCTAGATTTCATGTGCCACCTTGGGAGCGTCACTATGGTGTATAATGGGCCTTTCCCCCAATCTCCGTCCAAAATCCACAGCTATCAGACCAGCCACCGCGCACCACCTGTGGTCTCTCAACTCTCAAAGTCGCCCCTCCCTCGCTCTTTGAACACCTCACCCCCGACTGCGAGCCCATTGCCACCAAAAGCAGACGGTACAGCGCTGGAGATAGAGCGTTCATCAAGTCCGAGGTGCGACGCCTCCTGGGGAAGGGGATCACTGAGGCCAGTACCAGCCCCTGGAGGGCCCAAGTGGTGGTTGTCAAGACTGGGGAGAAACTTCGCATGGTCATTGACTACAGTCAGACCATCAACCGATACACGCAGCTGGACGCGTATCCCCTCCCCCACATCTCTGACATGGTCAATCAGATTGCACAATATCGGGTGTGCTCCACCATTGATTTGAAGTCTGCATACCACCAGCTCCCTATCTGCCCGGAAGACCGCCAATACACCGCTTTCAAGGCGGATGGCCGTTTCTACCACTTCCTTCGGGTCCCCTTTGGCGTCACCAACGGGGTCTCGGTTTTCCAACGTGAGATGGACCGAATGGTGGACCAGAATGGGTTGCGGGCCACCTTCCCGTACCTGGATAACATCACTATCTGCGGCCATGATCAGCAGGACCACGACGCCAACCTCCAAAAATTCCTCCACAGTGCGGCACTCCTCAACCTGACCTACAATAAGGAGAAGTGCATATTCCGCACGCACCGCCTCGCCATCCTTGGTTGTGTTGTGGAGAACGGGGTCATCGGCCCCGACCGCATGCGTCCCCTCCTGGAACTTCCCCTCCCCACCACCCTCAAAGCGCTGAGGAGATGCCTAGGCTTCTTCTCATACTACGCCCAGTGGGTCCCCAATTATGCGGACAAAGCCCGTCCGCTCATCAAATCCACATCATTTCCCCTAGCGGCGGAGGCTCGGCTGGCCTTTGACCGCATCAAAGTGGATATCGCGAAGGCCACGATGCACGCCGGACGAATCCACCCCATTCCAGGTGGAGAGCGATGCGTCTGACTTTGCCCTCACCGCCACTCTTAACCAGGCGGGCAGACCCGTGGCCTTCTTCTCGCGCACCCTCCAGGGCCCTGAAATTCGACACTCCTCTGTCGAAAAAGAGGCATAAGCCATTGTGGAGGCTGTGCGGCACTGGTGCCACTATTAGCTGGCAAACGGTTCACCCTGCTCACGGATCAACGGTCTGTTGCCTTTATGTTCAGCAGTGCGCAGCGGGGCACAATCAAGAACGATAAGATTTTGAGGTGGAGGATCGAGCTCTCCACCTACAATTACGACATTTTATCCCAGCCTGGGAAGCTCAATGAGCCCCCAGACGCCCTCTCCTGGGGGACCTGTGCCAGCGCGAACCTCGACCGGTTACAGACTCTCCACGATGATCTCTGCCACCCGGGGGTTATCAGGTTCTTCCATTTCATCAAGGCCCGGAACCTGCCCTATTCCATCGAGGAAGTCAGGTCTGTAACCAGGCACTGCCAAGTCTGCGCGGAGTGCAAGCCGCACTTCTATCGGCCAGACAGAACGCACCTCATCAAAGCCACCCGCCCTTTCGAATGCCTGAGTGCTGACTCCAAAGGTCCCCTCCCCTCCCCTCCTCTGACTGCAACGTATACTTCCTCAACATCGTTGATGAGTATTTGCGGTTCCCCTTTGCTATTCCCTGCCCGGATATGACCTCGGCGACGGTCGTCAGGGCCCTGCACAGCCTCTTCACCCTGTTTGGTTTCCCCAGCTATATTCATAGCGACCGGGGTTCCTTTTTTATGAGTGACGAGCTGCGCAAGTGCCTACTCTCCAAAGGCATAGCCTCGAGTAGGACCACCAGCTACAACCCCAGGGGAAACGGACAGGTGGAGAGGGAGAATGCGACAGTCTGGAAGGCCGTTTTATTAGCTCTCCAGTCTAAGGGTCTTCCAGTCTCCCGCTGGCAAGAGTTCCTCCCTGATGCGCTACACTCAATTAGGTCACTACTGTGCACGGCTACCAATGCCACCCCTCATGAACGAATGTTTGTTTTCCCCAGGAAGTCCTCCTCGGGGACCTCACTACCGTCATGGCTGACGTCCCTTGGCCCTGTCCTGCTCCAGAAGCACGTGCGGACCCATAAGTCGGACCCCCTGGTCGAAACGGTCCGGCTCCTCCACGCCAACCCCCAATACGCCTATGTGGCGTATCACGACGGGCGGGAGGACACGGTCTCTGTTCACGATCTGGCCCCCGCAGGTACTATGTCCCACGGCCCCTCACTCCCAGCTCCCAACATTGTCCATGATGCACCAGAGTCGCAGCACGCTCATTTAGCCCCCGTGTACGGCACGCCTGAGCCCAAGGAGCAGCCTCCACACACCCGGCAGTCTGAAGGCGCTACGGACGGCTTCACCGGTTATGGACTGGCGTCTGACCCATCACCGCGGCCTCCTGAACCGGCACCACGGCTGACATTGCGGCGGTCGCAGCGGCAGATCAAGCCCCCGGAGAGACTGAACTTGTAATTTGAATCAATAACTTGTGACTGTTGTTCCACCACCTCGCCCCCGCCAAACTCTTTTTTAAATGGGTGAATGTGGTGAACCACTGTAATACTGTCTGCATATGGGATATGCCTGGGCACGCCCCTGCTGCCTCAATCCGGGGCTCCGCCCTCCTCGGGGTATAAAGGTGGCTGCTCTCTGCCCCTCTTGCCTCAGTTCGGGTTAGCCATCGGTTTGGGAGTGCTTCTGTTCTTGTTAATAAAAGCCTGTTGTTTCGCAACATCTAGTCTTTGCGTAATCAATGGTGCATCAAAGGGGGAGAGAGAGAGAGTGCAAAGGGGAGAGAGTGCATTGAGATGGAGGCAGTAAGTGCGAGGGGGAGTGAGATGGTGTGAGGGGGAGAGAGTGTGAAGAGGGAGAGAGAGTGAAGGGGAGAGAGAGTGTGAGGGGGAGTGAGAGAGAGTGCAAAGGGGAGAGAGAGAATACAAGGGCAATCAAGAGAGAATGTGCAAGGAAGAAAGAGAGAGTGGACACTGGGTGGCTCAGAGAGGAACAGATGGATCTTGGGGTAATTATTCACAGATTCCTGAAAATGACAGAGCTGATGAATTAAATATTTAAGAAGGCATATGGTCACTTGCATTTATTAGTCGTGGTATAGAGTATAAGAGCAAGGAGGTAATATTGGAGTTGTGCAGAACAGTTGGAGACTGGAATATGCCAGGAGATAAGTTTCTCTCTTGGAGATTCTGCTGTCTGAAAGTGGATCTTTCTCTGAGAATTAGCTGTCTGGATCTCTGTCCAACAGTTAAAGACTGAAACTCTGGTGTCACGTGAACATACTTGTTTTTGTGCTAACTAATTCTGAAAAAGGGTGTATGTCTATGGGGTATTGTTTTAAATTGGAACAATAGAGATAATCCTCTTAAGGATTATACTTTGCCATGTCTAAGTATTTTAATTGGTAAAAGTTATGCTAATTCTTTGTTACATTCTAGCTGTGTTCTTAAATACATTTGATTTGATAAAAGCTTCCTAGTGGATCACTTGAATCATACCTGGAGTGAAACACGTTATGCTCACCCTACTGCCAAAACCAAATGCAAAAGTTGAAATCTAGGCTAACTGCATAATATGCCTTGGAGTTTCTGGCCTGGGCCTTAACAGTTTTAATCTGGACTAACATTGTTATTATTTATTTTTTCTGGAGTTTTGCAGAGTAGGTCTCGATTGGGTTGATTGACAGTCATATCTGGTGACTGGGTGGAGTGAGGTTTACACAGAGAACTCAAGCTTGTATACTGCTTGGAGTTGTTAGAAAGCAGTGCCTTTCTTTTCCCCCCTCTGAAGTTGGAGCCTGGAATCTGCCAGGAAATAAGTCTGAGATTCTGCTGTTTGGGAGTGGATCTTTCTCTGAGAGTCTGCTACATGAGAGTCAGAAAACAGGTGTCTGTTTGGATCTCTGTCCAGAGGTGTTAAGAGGCTGAAAATCTAGCATCCACATAAGCCTATCTGCTTTTGGTGCAAACTAGTTCTGAAGAAGGTTTTTATGTCTATGGGGATGCTGCTAAATTGGAACAATAGAGTTGGGTGGCCAATAAGAATTATTTTTGTCATGTTTAAGTATTTTAATTGGCAAAAGTTATGTTAATCCTTTTGATTATATTCTAACTGTGTTCTTATATAAAGTTTGTTTTGATTAAAGCTTCCCCATGGGTCAATTGAATCTTACCTAGACTAAAACACCCTATGCTTACCCATGCCTGAATCAAAAGGAAAAGTTGGGGCACAGGCTAACTTCACAAAAATACCTTGGAGTTTCTGATCTGGCCCTTAACATAAGCTAAACTAAGACTAATTCACTCTTTAGCATAATTAAATATAGCAAAACAGGTGATACACAACATTCCCTCACAATTATTCAATCTAAAAATCTAAGATTTGACATATAGATAGAATGTAATTCACGTCTAATCATTTAAAATTTATTACAGCCAAAAGTAACAATTGTTTCGATAAAAGGACACACAGGGCCCAATTTTACCATTGCGTTGCGCCCGTTTTCGGGCGCGAAAATGTGGTAAAGTCGGGTGTGAGGCCATTAACGCGATCCGCGCCCATGTCCGTGCAGATTGTCACTTTACTGAGACCCGGGAATGGTGGTGATCCGCTTCGCGCCTAAAATGGGCGCAACGGCGATTTAAATGCATTTGCATGTATTTCAATTGAATTAATGAACTGCCCGCCCAACTTTATCAGCATTTCCCCCTTTACGACCGTGTTTGCCAATCCGGAACCGCGCCGTAATGGACCTGCTAAATAAAAGTCTAAATCGGGCGCTTCATCAGTGAGGGTCGGCGAGGAGGTAAGTGCATGGCGTCCGATGGCTCTCCGCTGCTCATGGGTGTCCTGTTGTTGCAGCCATTTTCTGTCTCGAGTCGGTGGTGGCTCTGCGATGGGGTTGGGGGGGTGGGGGGGGGGGCTTGCGGTGGGGTGGGGGGCTGTTGCTGTGCACGGTCCCCGATGTTTGTCTTGCAGCACGGACCCGGGTCTCAGCACTGATCTTGGGTCCTGCAGTGCTGCTGGGTCCGAGCACCTCAGCTCACTTCAGGCTGAAGGATGTGCACAAAGCCCTTGCAGATAGCACTGCTGCAGCCTCTCAACTTTACCAGGAGCTGTGATTGTGCGGAGCATGTGGCTGGGGCGATTGGGGTCATGAGGGGGCTGTTATTGTCGAAGTGCGAGGGGCAAGAGTGTTGCATGACTTCCACATTTGTTCATCTCCACCTCCCCCCAACCGCCACCCCCCCTCCCCCTCCGCCACCCCCTTTCAGAGTGACGAGATGGCTTTTGCAATGCAACCAATCAATCTTGTTGTTCTTTTGGTTGCTGCTGGAGCTGAGGAGGAGGAGCTGGAGGAAGAATTGTGGGCCCAGGAGGCCCGGGCCTTACCACTTGCAGGACTGGAGGGAGACGACCATCAGAGGCAGGAAGTGGCCGCCATTCACCCAGAGTTGGGGCTTTGGAGAAGGAGGGAGCAGAGACCCCGGCAGTTCCGTGCACGAGTGGCCTTCGAGGAGATGTTGGACACCGTGTGCCGCCGACGTTTCCCTCTCTGAAAGGATACCGTGCGACACCTGTGCAACCTGTTGCAGGACCTGGCACCTAGGGGCGGGGGGAGGGGGGGGGTGGGGGGCACCCACTCTCAGTGGCTGTCAGATTGACGGCTGCTCTGAACTTCTATGCGACTGGGGCCTTCTAGAGCCCGAGTGGAGATGTCTGTGGCATCTCCCAGTCTTCAATGCACACCTGTGTCAAACAGGTCACTGAAGCCCAGTATACCCGAGCTGGGCAGTACATCAAATTCAACCTGGACCAGGCCCATCAGGAAGCCCGGGCTGCAGGGTTCGTTGCAATTGCGGGGATGCCGAATGTGCAGGGGGCGGTCGACTGCACCCATGTCGCCCTCAGGGCCCCCCTACAGAATCCACGACAATTTGTTAATAGGAAGGGGTTCCACTCCCTGAATGTACACATCGTGTGTGACCACAATATGACCATCATGCACGTCTGCGCCAGACATCCAGGCACCGTGCATGACAGCTTCATTGTAAGGAGGTCGGACATCCCGCAAGCATTTGCGGAGGAGCCCAGGCTGCGGGGGTGGCTCCTGGGTGATATGGGTTACCCGCTTCGGATATGGCTGATGACGCCTTTGCGGATGGCCCTCTGAGACTGGGCAGAGCATGGCCCAGTCTCAGAGGGCCACGGCTGAGGGCTTGCAGAGTCTCAGAGGGCAGTCTCAGAGGGCCATTGAGAGATGGCCCACGATTCAAGTGGCCATCGCGGAGGGGTCGACCACCATGGGTAGGACGCAGGTTGTCCTCCAGGACTGGCAGTGCCAGGTGACACCGGAGCTTCTGGAGCTCACTGCAGAAGCACCAGTGGCCCATGGAGTGACCCCGGGGCCAAAAGGGACCCCAAGGGAGGAGGAAGGGCTTGAGCCTACGCTGGGGCCTTCCAGCCAGGAGACTGCGGCTATGGCAACACCTTCTGACTCCCCCCTTCCTGACACTGGGGCATCTCAGGGACAGCGGGATGAAGAGGGTGTCATGGAAACATCCCAGACACCTGGAAGTGGCCAGGGCCCTCAAGGTCCAGGGCCTCCAGAGGACGCCCACCACGTGCATTACAGGCCACGGGGCGAGGTCGGCAGCTGGCCCCCTCCACCTCCGAGGTACACTCTGGGGAGTCACTGAGGCGCAGTGTGAGGCAGCGTAAGGTAAGGAAGTTGTAGTTGCACTGGGATGGCACGGGTGAAGGGCTGCACTCGTTAGAAAGAACTGGAGGCACCTTAATGTTTTCTTTTCACAAGTTTCTGTGTTTTACCAGCTTATCTGAACGCCTTTATTTTAAATAAATGTTGTTTCTCCACAACCACCTGCGAATAGGTTGTCTCGAATAGGATCCCTGCCCCATTGACAATCACCCGATGGATGCCTCATGGTGAGATCAGTTGGGGAGGCCCCTCAATGCGGTGTCACTGAGAAAAGGAAGCCATTGGTCTCTCATCCCCCATGGGCGATGACCTCCCGCCCCCCAACCCACCCGCCCCAGGGCCCTGTACGGGGGTTTCGGATATCTTACCCACTGGACAGGCGTGGGCCCAGGTGCCAGCGTGCATGTGGATCTCAGGCAGGAGTCAGACTGGTTTGCACCAGGGCATCATCTGAATGGTGCTTAGCGAGTCGTCATCACCCTCCTGCCTGGAAAATATATCGCGAGCACAGAGTACCCAGGCCCACCACTCTGGTGTGACAATGTGCAGGATAAATGGAAGGCATTTTGTGGGGGGTAGGGGGGGAGGGTGTAATGGAACCCACAATCACCATCCCCTAGGGACTGAACCACCTGGTTATCAGAGCCTCCCTAGCCACCCTCACATGCCTCAGCTGAGATGCCAGCCCTGCACCACCTGGCTGGTGTTCCAAGGTGTTCTCATCCTCCCCTTCCTCCTCCTCCTGCTGGTCATCCACTCCAGTGATGGCCGGCTGGTCATTCTCCACGTCCTCTTCCTCCTCCAGGAGGTCACCTCACTGCAGAGCCAGATTGTGCAGGGCACAGCACACCACCACTATGCGGGAGGAGATCAGGGGGCTGTACTGGAGGGCCCCTCCGGATCGGTCCAGGCACCGGAACCGCATCTTGAGGAGCCCAATGCACCTCTCTACTGTCGCGCGGGTGGCTACATGGACCTCAATATAGCGGGTCTCCGCCTCAGTCACAGGCCATGCTCTGCAAGCCGTCAGCCATTGCCACCTGATACTAGGCCATCTTCTCAAGGGTTGCTGCCATTGCCCGCTGTGTCTCAGTGCTGTCCGGTTGGGTCTCCTGCAAGCTCTCGAGCCTCTCAGCCATGGGCCGCAGAATCTCAAGAAGCCTGCTCAGTCCCTCCGCTGTGGCCTGCTGTGACTCGGCCATTGCTTGGAGCCTGCCACCCATGGTGAGGATCCCTTGCCCCAGGCTTTCCACTGCAGACGCCACCCTTGCAGTGTTGGCATTGGAAGCACGCATGACAGGCAATAGCTGGTCCGCCTGAAAGCTTTGGGACTCTTCCCAGCAGCCTCGTAGTTGGTCCAGTGTGGCCGTCAGCCCATCCTGCATTCCCTGACTCTGTTGCTGCATCTCCAGCAGCTGAGGGAGAAGTGATCTCAGAGGCCTAGCATATAGCCTGGGGCCAGCTGAGTCCTCATCTCTGGCAGGCCCCCACATGCCAGAGGCCTCGGATGTTTCCTCCTCCACCCGATGTACATCAGCAGATATGTCGTGCTCACCAGATTGTGACCCAGAAGCCTCAACACTAACTGGACCCACTGACGTGTCTGTTTCTGCGATGGTGAGTTATGAGGTACAAGCTGACGGATAAACAGTGCCACCCTTGGAGGTCCCTTCACCCATATCCTCCGAGGACCCATCCGAGCTATCGTTCCCAGGATGGATAGGAGCTGTAGCCGGGGCCTGCGGTCCAGAAGGCCCCGGGGCATCAGGATCTGTCCCTGAAACACAGGACACAAGGTTAAGTGCAAGGGAGGGCGAGGAATCCGGGATGCCAAACACATGAATCACATTTCTCCCTTGAACATAGAACAAAGAACCCAGACAATTACATCACAGGAACAGGCCCTTCGGCCCTCCAACCCTGTAGCAACCAAGCTGCCCATCTGATTTGTTTGCCCCTGTCCTTCCGAGGGCCATATGCATCTATTCCCATTCCATTCACATAGCTGTAGAGATGCCCCTTAAATGTCCCTATAGTTTCCGCTTCCACGACCTCCCCGGGCAGTGAGTTCCAGGCACCCACTATCCTCTCAATTCAAATAAAATGCCTCATACATCTCCTTTACACCTTGCCCCTTGCACCTGAAACTCGTGCCCCCAAGAAGTTGCCTCAAAGTGAGTGTAGGAATGACAGGTGCTCACGTCTGGACGGCAGACCGACCATGCTGTCACTGACAGCCCGTGTCTCCCCTTCTCTGGAGAGCTCCAGCGCCCGCTCCTCGGACGGGGTGAGGGCCCGGAGGTCTGGCTCACCACCCCCTGTCTTCGCCCTCTCACGGGTGTTGGGCTCGGTCTTCTTCTGTGGAGACAGGAGGAACCATGAAATAAATGGTGGTGTGACTCATGCAGAGAATCAGGTGGTGACCCTTAGAGGGCAAACACAGTGGGGCTCATTGGGGGGAAAGGAAGGAGGTGCTTGGGGGTCAGGAGCTGGAAGCATGCAGGGTGCTGGGAATAGGAGGATCTGGAGGAGATATGGGGAAACACGCTGAATGGGGTTCAGCACTCACCCTTGCTGCACGGATGAGGTCATTGATTTTTTTCCGGCACTGCCTCGCAGTTCAGGGGGCCAGTGCCCTGGCACTGACCGAGGCAGCAACTGCCTCCAAGGCCGCATGGCCATCAGCCCCCCTGGGTCTGTGTCCTCCTGGGAGGAAGAGGGTGTCCCGCCTCGCCTCTGCTGCATCCAGCAGCGTCCCCAAGTCGTCCTCAGAAAATCGGGGGGCTGGTCGTGTGCACATTGTCCTGCACTGCCTGCCTGTCCATTCTGGAGTATTTTATGGAGCTGCCCCTCGTTAGGGCAGATCAGCTGCAGGCAGTTTGATAGAACATTCCAGCAAGTTCCATGCAGTTTGCTTGTTAGCATTGAGGGGAAAGCAAGTGAGCACTTGCAGGTGTGCTGCTGAGGAGGGGGGTGGTGGGGGGGGGCAGTGGTGGTGGATGAGTGCCTCAATGATTAGCGACAGGGGAGAGAGAGGGAGGTGTCACACAGCCATCAGAGTGTAAGTGAGATGGGGGCCTTGTGCGGGGAGATTCTGAATGGCAAAAAGGCCTTAAGTGTAGTGCAATTACAAAGCCGTTCTTCAGTGATGCAGTTAGAACAACCTGTGTTCAGCAAATATCTTCACCATGCTGCTGAACAGTATGATTCAAATCTTGCTTTGGACAATTGGTTTCCTATCACAGCGACTAAATAGAATTGCTCTGAAACACCAGTAAATGTAAAATTCTTTAGATCTTGCCTTACTAAAATGTTATTCTTATTTCAAAGAACAAAGAAAATTACAGCACAGGAACAGGCCCTTCGGCCTTCCAAGCCTGCATTGACCATGCTGCCCGATTGAACTAAAACCCCCTATCTTTCCAGGGACCATATATCAATCGGCATATTCATATTCATTGATATATTCATATCAGATATTTCTATTGGCATGGTGGCAGAGTGCTGGCACTGTTCTGGCACACTGTTCTGGCACATTGGTACTGCTGCCTCACAGCGCCAGGGACCCGGGTTCAATTCCGGCCTCGGGTCACTGTCTGTGTGGAATTTGCATGTTCCCCTCGTGTCTGCGTGGACTTCCTCTGGATGCTCCGGTTTTCTCCCACACTTCAAAAGTGTGCAGGTTAGGTTGATTGGCCATGCTAAATTGCCCCTTAGTGTCAGGGGGGATTGCAGGGTAAATACATGGGGTTAAGGGGATAGGGCCTGGGTGGGATTGTGGTCAGTGCAAACCTGATGGGCCGAATGGCCTCCTTCTGCACTGTAGGGATTCTATGATTCTATTGACTGATAACAAACAAAGGGAAAAAATATCTTGGAAATGTGAAGAGTTGAAAGAACGCTTGCACTGAATAGCTCACACAGCCAAAAATTATTTAACTTTGTTACTTTAGATTTCATCAAAATTTAATTAAAATTTTCATGTAATGGTCTGACCTCCAATGAGGATACAACCAATTCTTTGAAAATAGGGTGCATTATGAGAAAAATAGAATTCCCCATTGTTCATTAAAGCAGTTATATAGAGTTCCGCATTGACGCTGTAAATGCTGATTGTGACTATTGAACTAATTTGCTTTATGGTAAGCAGTCAATCCAACCCCACGTCTATCTGGTGATAGTTGAGGAACAGAAGAGGGACAGGAAAGCGGCTGTAGAACATCAAACAATAGGAAAGAGACAGAGCCGCAAATATTTTGGCAAATTTCAGAAAAATGTAAAAATCATAAAGCAGCAATTGAAGGAGACTTCAATTCTCCTAATAGATTGCATCGGCACTTCCTGGTAAACCTTTGGTGGGTAAAAATCATTCTAGTAACAGTGCAAAGTGCAAAGGTATTTGGCATTATTACTTGTGCAAACTATAACAATGCGCAGTAGGCCATGGTGCACCTTCACTCTGCTGCTGATAGGTGAGTGGCGCCCAGAACTAGGATAGAGTCCCCCTTGTCCTTGCTTTTCACTCCACCAGCCTCTGCATTGAAAGGATCATCCTCTACCATTTCCACCAATTGTTTTCACCAGCATGATGCCGCCACTCAAAACACTTTCCCCTCACTCCCCCTGTCAGCGTTCCACAGGGACTGTTCTCTCTGGGACACCCTGGTACACTCCTCCATCACACCCAACACCTCACCCCTATGGCACTTTCCCACACAATCGCAGAAGGTGTAACACCTGCCCCTTTACCTCCTCCCTGTCACCATCCAAGGGCCTAAACACTCTTTTCAGGTGAAGCCTGTCGTGTGCCTCCTTTAATCTAGTCTATTGTATTCGCTTCTTCCAATGCGATCTACTCTACACCGGAGAGACTAAACACAGACTGGGTGACCACTTTGCATAACGCCTTTGGTCCGTCCACAAGCAGGACACAAACATTCCTGTCGCTTGTCGTTTCAGCCCACCACTCTGCTTTCTTGTCCACATGTCCATCCTTGGCCTGTTGCAATGTTCCAGTGAAGCCCAACGCACACTGGAGGAACAGCATCTCATCTTCCGATTAGGCCTTTCAGTCTGAACATTGAGTTCAACAACTTCAAAGCAAGAACTCTCTCCCCCACCTTCGCTCCATTTCCATTTATGTTATTTTATTTCATTTCATCTTATTTATTTAGTTTCATTTCATTCATCATTTCATTTTTCCACCTCTTTTAAAATCTCAACTTTCCAGTTTTATCCCCCTGCACTGTCTCCCTTCCCCCACTCCACTAGGGCCATCACTTATATGTCTCAGGTTGTCCTTTGACACTCTACTTGCCTTTGTTCTGCCATTTATACATTCTGATCTCTTAATGGCTGCCGTCAGACCATTCTTAGCCATGATCACCGCCATTTATAATCCCCTGGTCTGTTTGTCGATAACATCTTTGACAATCCCACCCCATCCCCCTTCACCGTAATAGTATAAGTATCATCCTATATTCTAATGTCTTCAGCTTTGACAAAGGGTCATCCAGACTCATAGGGCCCGATTTTACCATTGCATCGCGCCCGTTTTCGGACGCGAAAACTTGGTAAAGTCGGGCATGAGGCCATTAACGCGATCCGCACCCGCGTCCGCACAAATGCCCACTTTACCAAGGCCTGAAAATGGCCACGATCCGAATTGCGCCCGAAACAGGCACAACGGCGATTTAAATGCATTTGCATGCATTTAAATTGAATTAATGGGCTTCCCGGCCAACTTTACCAGCATTTCCCCCTTTACCATCACGTTTGTGCGTCCAGATTTGGCGTGAAACAGACATGCTCAGCAAAGGTTTGTTTCGGGCGCTCCAGCTTCTGAAGAGGTAAGTTCAGAACTTCCAACGGCTCTCTGACTCAGATCAGTGGTGCGGGGGGGGGGGGGGGGTCAGATCATTCTCTGGTGAGGGGAGGGGGAGGGAGGCCATATCATTCTCTGGTGGAGGGTGGGCTGGTGGGGGGGGGGGGGTGGGGGGTGGGGCAGGAGAAGGGAGGCCCGATCATTTTCTGGTGGGGGGGGGGGTGAGGAGGAGGAGGCGGGTCAGATGTATCACTGGTGGGGGGGGGGAGGGAGGACAGATCGCTCCCTGGTGGGTGGGGGGGGAGAGGGAGGCCAGATTGTTGCCTGGTGGAGGGGAGGGCATGCAAAGGGAGGCCAGGTCGCTCTCTAGTTGATTGGGGGGGGGAGGAGGAGGGAGGCCCGATCATTCTCTAGTGGGGGGGGGGGAGACAGGGGAAGGGGGCAGGGGGGACCGCTGCCACTCTGCGGGCGATCGGTGGTGGGGAAGTGGGGCAGAGGGTCGCGATCAGTCTGGGTAGCGGGGGGGTGGGTGGATAAAGGAGACAGTTATGTTGTGGGGGTGGGGTGATGTATGTGGGGGCCATCATTCCTGCTTTTCGCTCCCGGGCCGCTTTATCTGCTTTTTGTGGCCCAGGAACGCTGTGACAGGGGCGTGATTTTCAAATCGCGCAGTTCAGAACTCCGATCGTTTCAGGCGTCATAAGCCCCGCCCACAGCGTGATTCAGACCCGTGATTTTTTTTTAAGGCTAAGTGCGTATGGGGGCGCCTGAAAGCAGATTCCCAAGTTGGATCTGAATTGCGCCCAGATTCAGCACTTAGAATGAAAATGGTAAAATCAGGCCCATAATGTTAGCTCTATTTTCTCTCCACAGTTGCTGTCAGACATGCTGAGATTTTCCAGCATTTTCTGTTTCTGAATTTGTTCACTGCCTCAATCTGTTGCATATATAAACTTTCAAAAGGCATTTGATAAGCTACATATATATTAACCGGACTTAGGTGTATGGAGTACAACTTCGGCTTTTAAACAGAACGACATTGAAAATCAAACCAAAGAAAGCTGTGGTCAGAGGAGCTTTAAATATCAGGGGTAGATCCAAAGAGTAGCAATTTGGTGGGGACCAAGGGGGATGAGTCAGATCTGGAGGCAACTGCTGAGAAATGGCTGCAAAGGAGGATCTCATTGTATACACAGTCAAAAAGAAAATCGGAATGGAATAACAATGATGGTGAACACAGGGTGAAAAAGACAAGTAGAAATGACAAAGAAGAGAGGAACAAAACTTGTTCAAGCCAAAAATATTGAAAAAAAATGTGAAAAACACGGCAAGTCTAACATTCTGTGAAGAGAGAGAGAGAATGGCATTTTGGGCAGTGTTCTTTCCTATTGTGTTGCTACAATATACCATTTTTAACAGTTAATTAAAAGTGCTGGAAAAGATTTAGTTTGGAGCTGTTTGTTTCAGTCCTTCCCCCATTCATCCTTCCCTTTTGCACCTTCACGACTTGCAATTTTATTTTATGTGCTTAAGTCATTAATAGCTTACTTTTGATCCCATGTTCATTTATTTATTGATGTGGAGATGCCGGCGTTGGACTGGGGTGAACACCTGGTGTTGTTAAAACTCTTACTGCATTTATTTATTGCCAGTTTAAACTGTTTTCTGATTGTAGTCCATCTTCCATTCATCTAAGATCTGACCAGAATCACAGATCTGTTACGGAGTACAAGGAGGCCATTTGGCCCATCAGTTCTGCACCGACCAAGGCGCACATCATTTTAAAGAAGGTAATGCAAAATATAATAGGGGCAGTCAAACAATTTTTCAAAGAGAAGTGGGTAAATATTTGCTGGAGAAAATATTAAGTTGAGAGCAGACAACAAGTGTGGTGCAATAGGAATAAATTGATAACTCTTTCATGGGACTGCAGCAGAAACATTGGACTGAATGGACTCGTTCTTTCCTATAAATTAAAGGGGCAGAATTTTACAGTCCCTCCCCCCTCCCCCCCAACTCCCCTAACGATCGGCTGGCCTCACTAGCCAATCAGCTTGGCTGGCATCTCTCTGAGATGTCAAAACCTGCTACCTTGCCCACTGTGCCAATATCTGACCCCCTTGCCATGTATTGTGCCCAAACCCTCTCCGCTCACAAACTCTGGCACTAAAGTGGGTTCCCACACCATGATTTTCTTCATGGAGATGTTTGCAGTCCCAGAAGTGCCCACTACTGAGTTATAGCACCGATTGGCGGCCAACTCTCATGGCCAGGACTTCCTATCCCGGATGAGAATTCTGTCTCGGATGGGCAGCACGGTGGCACAGTGGTTAGCACTGCTGCCTCACAGTGCCTGGGACCTGGGTTCGATTCTCGGCTTGGGTCACTGTCTGTGTGGAGTTTGCACATTCTCCCCGTGTCTGCGTGGGTTTCCTCCGGGTGCTCTGGTTTCCTCCCACAATCCAAAAATGTGCAGGTTAGGTTGATTGGCCATGCTAAATTGACCCTAGTGTCAGGGGGATTATCAGGGTAAATAGGTCCTGGGTCGGTGCAGGCTTGATAGGCCGAATGGCCTCCTTCTGCACTGTAGGGATTCTATGAGAAGGGTGGCAGAGGTTGTGGACATCCCACACTCACTTCGTTCAGGCCACCCACATTGCTTTATCGTGTGGGGCTGCCTTCTTTAAATTCAGTCAGCTTGCAACTGACAGTAAGCGACTCTCCACTGAGCCTCCACCCCCTGAACAATCTACTTTATGAAAGTAAAAGATACACTTAAGCAACCATGAAGAATAAATGAGGTAAGAGATAAGTAAAGACTCACCTTAATGGAAGGTGAAGTGGAAATCCAGCGGACTGGAAGAGACATAACAAGGAATAAAAGTACATGTAGAAAGTATTCAGAGATGTAGAAAGATAATCAAGCCAGTCATAATAAATATTGGAAATATATTAAAATAAAGATAGTTCTAAAGGAGAGTATGGGCCTATTAAAGACACATGCATGCAAAACTATAAATGGGCAATAAGGAAGTGGCAGATTTAATTTAAATGAGTACTTTGTGTCCATTTTCACAGAAGAGGAAGATGACAGAAGCCAAGGGAACCTAAAAATAAGTCATATGGAGGAAGCTATAGATTTGTCAGTTTAATGTCAGTTGTTGGGAAGTTACTGGAATTAATTATCAGGGACATAATGACTAGATACTTGGACAAGTATGAGCTGATCAATGAAAGTCAAGGTGGATATCTGTAGAGCAAGTCATGTCTGGCTAAGCTGGTTGAAAGTTTTGGGCAAGTCACTAGCCTTGGGACAGGAAAGTGCCGAGGAATATCATCCTGTTACAGTCTCAGCAGAGACAAATAACTTTATAAAATAAATTCAAATTTCGACTGAAGAGTTGGAAGGATGACAGATTTTAAGACTTTTATTATAACAAACAAGCTAAAAGCAACATTGGCTAAACACTAAAATTATCAAAATACAGCAGCTGCTGGTAGTCTTGTGGCACAGTGGATAATGTCCCTGCCTCTGAGCTGGAAGCTCCAGGTTCAAGTCCTACCCCAGGATTTGATGGCCAAGGAAGGTGCATTCATAATGCGGCCAAAGTATCAAGCTGCAAAATCCTTCCAACACACCAATGGCAGGTGGTAAATATGGGAGAGACTCTGGGTCAGCTATACTTGATATGGAGTGGCACCCCTTAAGCTGTGAGCCCTTGGCAACAGACTAGAGACCTGATCCAGGAATAATTAGCTATGGAACAGATGAAAGTCTGCCTTAGCGCACCACTAAGAGTGGGACGAAAATTGGAATTGAGCTGCAGATGTTGGAATCTGTAACAAGAACAGAGAAAAATGCAAAAACTCAACAGGTCTGGCAGCAACTGCGAGGAGAGCAAGTAGAGTCAACGTTCTGAGTCCTTTCGGCTCTTTGGCAGAATTGAAGGGAAGGAGAATGTGTCAGATATTAACATGTGAGAGATTGCAACAAAATGTAGCAACTTCAAGAACAAAAGACAGATAGCCTGGTGTGGGAGGGGGGGAGTTGCACTGATGTATGGAATATGTTTTAAAAAGGGTTTAAGATGGAGGAGGAAGATCACAATCTAAAGTTGCTGAACTCAACATTGAGTCCTGAGGGCTGCAATGTGCCCAACTGGAAGATTGCGCCAGGCTTCACTGGAGCATTGCAGCAGGTCAAGGACGGACATGTGGGCACGTAAGAAAGGTGCTGAGTTAAAATGGTACACAACAGGAAAGTTGGTGTCATGTTTGTGGACTGAGCAAAACCATTTTCCAAAGTGATCACCCAGTGTAGTACTGAGGGAGTGCTGTGGGGGGATTGTCCTTTTTTGAGAAGTCAAGCCACCTGCTTTGGTAGATTTAAAAATCCCTTGACACTATTTTGAAAATGAGTAGGAGAATTATCTCTACTGTCTTCACCAATATTTATCCCTCAGTCAACATCACAAAAACAATCGCTTATCTGGTCATTATCACATTGCAGTTTGTGGGAGTTTAGCTGTGTTTCCTACGTTACAGCTACACTTGGAAATGAAAGTACTTCATTAGCTGTAATGTGCTTTGAGCCACCTGATGGTTGTGAAATTAGGCTTTATATAGTGCAGATGACAGAGTGTTTTTTAAAACAAGTTGCCTTTTCACACCATTGGAAAAATTAATCATGTAGAAAGTAAATTTAAGGCACAACACAAACAGAAAATGCTGGACAAACTCAGCTGGTCTGGCAGCGTCTGTGGAGAGAGAAACAGAGTTAACGGGCCCGATTTCACCATCGTGTTGTGCCTGTTTTCGGGCACAAATATTTTGTAAAGAAGGGCGTGAGGCGAGTAGCGTGATCCATGCCTGCCTCCGCACTGGCTCCCCCTTTACAAAGGCTCGAAAATGGCCATAATCGGGAATGCGCCCGAAATGGGCGTGACAGCCATTTAAATGCATTTGCATGCATGTAAATTGACTTAATGGGCTGCACGCCCAACTTCACCGACACTTCCCCCTTTACCATCGCCCATCCAGAATTGGCACGAAACAGATATGCTCTACAAAAGTCAGATTGAGGTGCTCTGTCAGTGAGGGTTAGTGAGGAGGTAAGTGCCGAGCTTCCGACGGCTCTGTGTTTGAGATCAGTGGGGGGCAGGGGGAAGGTGGGTCCGCTGCCACTCTGCTTGAGATCGGTGGGGGGAAGGAGGGGGTAGGGTCCCACGATCGGGTGGGTGGGGGGGGTAAGAGGGTCAGTAATGTTGTGGGGGTGGGCCAATGTCTGTTGGGGTTGGGGGAGGCATTATCCGGCCCGGGAGGGATGTGGCAGGTGAGCCGCATTCTAACATTTTTTTTTGCGCATGTGCAGTTGGAGGCTCGGATCGGAGCTGCAGGATTTTGGGCGCATTAAGCCCCGCCCACAGGCTTGTGCAGCATGATTCGGACTCGCTGATATTTTTGCAGGCAGACTGCGTATGGGGCACCGGAGAACGAGTCTAAAAATCGGATCTGAAACTCTCCCAATTTCAAGCCCGCCCAGCATTTAGAATCAAAATGGTAAAATAGGGCCCAACATTTCGATTCTGTATGACTCTTCTTCAGTGTTAAAGAGAGGGAGAAGTGTGATAGATTATTTATCATGTGACCATAGTCAAAGAGACAGATGGAAATCCTGTCGGAGAGAAGAGAAGCACTTCTACACGTTTGGCATCCCTGGAAGAAAAATGGCAGTGAATTAAATTCTAAAATAAAAGCAAAAACTGCGGATGGTAGAATCCGAAATAAAAAACAGAAAATGCTGGAAAAGCTCAGCAGGTCTGGCAGCATCTGTGAAGAGAGAAAACAGAGTTAACATTTCAAGTCTGTGTGCCTCTTGAGCTTGGAGGCCGGAATATACACACATGGTAGAGATGTGGGATATGCAAAAGGAAATAGATGGATGATGACTAATATCAATTTATTGAGCACATTTCAATGGTGCTGGTCTAGAAGGAAGAAAAACTTACGCAATTCACTGATAATGTTACATTATGAATTTTACATGCAGGTTTCATTACAATCATTTTATTTTGAACAGTGTTCTCGGAACCCCAGCTTGGTGAACTCTTGTTATGCCTAATGGTTTTAGTTTAGTTTATTTATTAGTGTCACAAGTAGGCTTACATTAACACTGCAATGAAGTTACTGTGAAAATCCCCTAGTCGCCACACTCCAGCGCCTGTTCGGGTACACCGAGGAAGATTTTAGCATGGCCAATGCACCTAAGCAGCACGTCTTTCAGACTGTGGGAGGAATCCGGAGCACCCGGAGGAAACCCATACAGACACTGGGAGAACGTACAGACTCTGCACAGACAGTGACCCAAGGCTAGAATTGAACTCGGGTTCCTGGTGCGGTGAAGCAGCAGTGCTGATCCGTGCCACCCAATATTGTTAACTGTAGCTCGTTTATCTCTGTGAGGAATTTCATTTACTGCTAGCCTGTTGATTGCTCTGTCAATTTATTTTCAACCCTGTGAATAGGATTAACAAACAGAGTGTGAAATTATACAATTAAAGGACAGAGAGACCTGCAGACAACTCAGAGAGAAGAGCAGGGCGATAACATTGTGTGAATTGCAACCATCTTCTTGATAGGGTTTGTTACAGCGAATACATGCGGTTAAAATGGGAATTGCTTTTTTTGTGTGCAGTCCATTATTCTTCTTAGATCGATTTTTGCCAGTCCAACAAGGGAAGAAACAATGTTTGACTTAGTCTTGGGAAGCAAAATTTGACAAATGACTAGTATGAGACTGAGAAAAGAATTGGGAAAATAGCAAAAGCGAGGTCCAGGGTGAAACTAGATTAGGATAACAAAGGATCAAATATGAAGGTGCTGGAATAAAAAAGGCAACCATTCCTGAACCAGAGGGTGTCAGGACCAGATTAATGGGGCAGAAACAGGGCAACAGATCAATTGGGAGGAACTTCAAATATGAGATATGCAGAGTGGAAAATTAATAATTCCTATATAGTGAATAGGGAGGACATTAAAGGAATGGTTAATGAAGGACTTGAGGTACTGGTATTATTTACATCAGAACAATAAAAACTAAGATGAAAACGGTGATGCTTTAAAATAGTATGTAGGTAAGACCGACCAAGTCTTGTGTGACTCGGGTCCATATTAACAAACTAGGTATCAGGCAGTCATAGATCTGCTTCTTTGCATACTGTGATTGATTGTCACCTGACTTTCTGCCTTGAAACTTGATGGGTACAGTCTTCCCTGAATTGCACAGTGAAAAGCTATGTGAAACTCGCCAACTCCACAGATGCCTTTCCACAGTTATTTAATGGCAGTCTGTGCAATTTCAGAGTGTTGGCGAGGATCACACAGCCAGCTGAAGGATTGGGGCCTAAACACACCAGCAAAGCAGGGAATCTGAAATTGGGGTGTCCTTTTTAAAGTTAAATTTATGCTCCCTTTCCCACCAGAACAGACATCGTAACACCCTTACAGACTTCAAAAACCTCCCTGTGAGTAAGAGGAACACCCCCCAACTCCCACATGCAGAAGAGGACCCACCCATATGCACTCCCCTCATGAAAAAGGGGAAACCTCTCACAAATGCAGTAGGGGAATCCCCCAACAGAGGAGCGTAACAGGTAACACCCCCCTCCCCCGACAATGCCAGGGGACAAAGCTCAAGCATGACCTCAATCCCTGGGGGCTACAGGCACCCCGGCATGGTCATCACAACCAGTTTTTGTTTTTGAAAACCAGTAATGATTTGCATTGGCATGATGTCATGGGTGGAAATTATGGGGTCAAGCCCAGTAATTATATGATAATTTAGGGCGTGAACCTGATTGCATCACTGGCAACGTGGAGGGGGAAGGGATGGGGAACATCTCAAACTGAGATCTCACCAGCGCAAATCCCATTTTTGGCCACACTGAAGATTTAGTGGTCATTATGGGATTTGCGCCTGTGGCTAACACGGCCGCTCGATTGCACCTGATATGTTTTGCATTGTGATGTATTTTGTTTGTTGGTGTTTGCTGTAAAGCTGTATTCTCAAAAGTAACAAGCTTTTGAAGTGTAATCAATTTAATGGAAGAAATGAGTGCAAAGTGAAGGAAATTAGTATTAGTCAGGAAGTGGTGTTGGAGAAATTGATGGGATTGAAAGTTCTTTAGATTTCTGGCACTTGTTTCCTTGCTGCTTATTCCATTGTGTGGCTTTTCTTCTAGCAAAGCTGTAAGAGATATTCCCCCCCCCCCCCTCCCTGCTCAGCTCCTACTTCTGACCGAGCAGAGAGAGAAAGAGAACTGTTCTCTCACTAGCTTCCCAGCTCCATTTGCAATGAATTCAGCTAAAACACAATCATAAGATCTGTCTCTCCTAAAGTGGGCCCTGGTTGCTCAGTAACATCTTATTATTTCCCTAAGCTCGGGTTTACTTTTCCAGTCATAATCTGCCTCAGCACAATATAGTCGTAGTATAAACTGAAACTCAAAAAAACCCCATACATGCAAATGTCTTCATTTAACGCATCTAACTAGAGTTGTACCCTTTCTTATACAAAACACTAAATTAAACCCACTTAAATCTATAACTTACTTCTAATATTTAACAATACAAATATAGTTACTTACACCTACCTCTGTTTCCTGACACTAATTAAACAGCCACCACCTGAAAAATTAAAGTGAGGTGAGCTGGTTAAACAGTGGTGGGCTCACCCCTGAAATCTATGTGAAGGATGTGGCTTCAACTTTTAACCCATCCCATGGAGTTAGATTGCAGATCAGTCCTGATCTCATTCAATGGTGGAGCAGACTCAAAGGGCTGTTCCTAGGTTTTATGTTCCTACTCTCAGTGCACCACGATGTAAACCTTGGATCCCATGGACCTCTTGAGTTTGGCTAATCTAACCATTGAAGCCCACCAACTCATTGCTACTTGTATTTCTATTTCTCACTGTCTTGTTTTGTGAGCTTAGGGAAGGTGATTCTTCATGCTAAGCCTCACTGGTGAATCCATTCTAAATCAGAAGACCAAGATCTTTAAGCCTGAAATTTATGAAAAATATTGGGAACATGGATTTAAATTTAACACCAGGACTCCAGGGCTAGATAGGTGTCACAAGCATTAGTCCTCACTGAAATGGAGGTAAACAACGCCGCTTCTGAAAGACTCTGGTTAGATGTGACCTTCTCTGGGAGCTCTTCACTTTCTCCTTCTTGCAGAAACATATTGTGCTCTGCATGCCCTCCTCATTATCCCAGTCATGCTCATTTCCCAGAGGAAGCCTGACCAGGCCAAGGGTGTCTGGAAACAGTTTGTTTCAGCACACATCCTTTAGCTAAACAGAAAGCTACTTCAGCATTGGCCAGTCCACTTCCTTTACACTCTTTGAAACTTAAGCCAAGTGTAGATAAGTCCCGATAACATGTAGAATTACATGAGTAACCACAGTAAATAACTAACCAATAACATGGTTCATGCCCCTTTTAAACAGTGTCGTAGAGTGTGCCTTTATTCCACACATTTTCTTCAACAGTGTAACATTCAGGGAGGACATTGGCTGCAGCATGCAATTGGACACTGTCATCAAATCAGCTTTGGCCTCTGATTCACATCATTATCTATTTGCTCTGCATGTTGCTGGTGAGTAATTGGGTGCACAAACTCCTTCATCAAGGTGGTGTTCTGCACACTCCTAGTCAGAAATTTGCACATGCATCTCGGACTCCAATTTTGAGATTTAGCTGGCTGTGCAGCATCTAAAAACTGGGCATTGCCCATCCCATTTCAACTAGATATCTCAACGATTATAATTTCCTCCCAGAACATGGAGTTGAGAGACAGAATGGCATTCTCTGCAACTTCTATAAAGGCTCCCAGTCACGTTAGGCCCCATCATTATTTGGTTTGATTTATTATTGTCACGTGTATTAACATACAGTGAAAAGTATTGTTTCTTGCGCGCTATACAGACAAAACATATTGTTCAAAGAGAAGGAAACGAGAGAGTGCAGAATGCAGTGTTACAATCATAGCTAGGGTGTAGAGAAAGATCAACTTAATGCAAGGTAAGTCCATTCAAAAGTCTGACAGCAAAAGGGAAGAAGCTGCTCTTGAGTCGGTTGGTATGTGACCTCAGACTTTTGTATCTTCTTTCCAAAGGAAGAAGGTGGAAGAGAGAATGTCCGGGGTGCGTGGGGTCCTTAATTATGCTGGCTGTTTTGCCGAGGCAGCGGGAAGTGTAGACAGAGTCAATGGATGGGAGGCTGGTTTGAGTGATGAATTGGGCTACATTCACGAACTTTTGTAGTTCCTTGCGGTCTTGGGCAGAGCAGGAGCCATACCAAGCTGTGATACAACCAGAAAGAATGCTTTCTATGGTGCATCTGTGAAAATTGGTGAGAGTCGTAGCTGACATGTCAAATTTCCTTAGTCTTCTGAGAAAATAGAGGCGTTGGTGGGCTTTCTTAACTATAGTGTCAGCATGGGGGAACCAGGACAGGTTGTTGGTGATCTGGACACATAAAAACTTGAAGCTCTCGACTCTTTCTACTTCATCCCCATTGATGTAGACAGGGGAATGTTCTCCTCTATGCTTCCTGAAGTCGATGACAATCTCCTTTGTTTTGTTGACATTGAGGGAGAGATTATTGTTGCCGCACCAGTTCACCAGATTCTCTACCTCATTCCTGTGCTCTGTCTTGTCATTGTTTGAGATCCAACCCACTATGGTGGTGTCGTCAGCAAACTTGAAAATCGAATTGGAGGGGAATTTGGCCGCACAGTCATAGGTGTATAAGGAGTATAATAGGGAGCTGAGAACACAGCCTTGTGGGGCACCGGTGTTGAGGGTGATCGTGGAGGAGGTGTTGTTGCCTATCCTTACTGATTGTGGTCTGTGAGTTAGGAAGTTCAGGATCCAGTCGCAGAGGGAGGAGCCGAGGCCCAGGCCATGGAGTTTGGAGATGAGTTTCGTGGGAACAATAGTGTTGAAAGCTGAGCTATAGTCAATAAATAGGAGTCTGACGTAGGTGTCCTTGTTATCTAGGTGTTCCAGGGCTGGGTGCAGGGCCAGGGAAATGGCATCTGCTGTGGACCTGTTGCGGCGGTAGGCAAACTGTAGTGGATCCAGGTAGTCCGGGAGGCTGGAATTGATTTGTGCCATGACTAATCTTTCAGAAGCACTTCATAATGATGGATGTCAGAGCCACTGGCCGATAGTCATTAAGGCACGCTGCTTGGTTTCTCTTAGGTACCGATCTTCTTGAAGCAGATAGGGACCTCAACTGTTGTAAAGAGAGGGTGAAGATGTCTGTGAACACCTCCGCCAGCTGATCCACGCAGGATCTGAGTGCACGTCCGGGTACCCCATCCGGGCCAGTTGCTTTCCATGGGTTGACCTTCAAGAAAGCTGCTCTGACATCTGCAATGGTGACCCCAGATACAGGTTCATCCACGGCTTCCAGGGTGGAGGGCATGCTCTTGCTGACCTTTTGCTCAAAACGGACGTAGAATGCATTGAGCTCATCAGGGGTGGGTGCGTTGGAACCAGCAATTTTACATGCCTTCATCTTGTAGCCTGTTATGCCTTGCAGACCTTGCCATAGTCGGTGGGGGTCGGTGTGGCTAGCCTGGGACTCGAGCTTGGAGTCACTCGTCTATTTGGCAAAGACTTTGCTGCATCCAAAAAATTGATAACCTGATTAAACTGTAAATATTTTAGTGCATAGTCAGTGAATATTAAATCCAGCCTGTGATTTTTGATAGATTGGAAAAGGATTTGGGATCTGAAGGGTTAAAGTGTTAGCGGTGTAATATCAGAAGCTTGCAAAACAAGGGGAAGTTATTTAAAACAAGTCATGTGAACAGTTTCGTTCTGAGCAATTATAAAGCTGTAACAAAGCCTCAGTTTTTTTTTATTGGATGTTGACTTATCGGGCAATGAACATGTTTAAATAGCACAGAGAGGAGACGCTTTCATTAGATCCATATATCGGAATTATTGGCTGCTGTTGGCAAGAATTGATACTTAATAAATAAACTGGGGCCAAGAGTAACATCTGTATTGAGATCCAATTCTCATTAATCCCCCATTGGTAGGAAGAACCCAGATTGCAGAACTGCTTAAATCTGGTAAGTGCAATTTGCCGATTTTGTTCACCCGTTTGGGTTTCATCTGGCACTGTTTTGTCAAAGATTTCAAGAAGTCCTACAACTTCATTAAGGAGGACTTGCTTAAATTTAGTGAGTGCTTTAGTCTGAAACCATTGAGTTGCTTAGTTTCATATGATAAACTGAGCAAAGAACAGTACAGCACAGGAACAGGCCTTTGGCCCACCAAGTCTGTGCCGACACAGATGCCTCTCTAATCTAAATCTTCATGCCTTTATGTGGTCCATATCCCTCTATTTGCTGCCTATTCATGTACCTATCCAGATGCTCTTGAACGTTGTTATGGAACCTGCTCCCACTACCTTCTCCAGCAGCGCATTCCAGGCATTCACCTCTGTGTGAAAAACTTGCCCCTTATATCTCTTTTAAATTTTCTGCTTCACACTCTCAACCTATGCCCCCGAGTAATTCGACCCTGGGAAAAAGACTCTAACTATCCATTCTATCCAAGTCTGTCATAATCTTTTAAACCTCTATCAGGTCTCCCTCAACCTCCAATGCTCCAATGAAAACAATCCAAGTTTGTTCAACCTTTCTTCATAGTCCATATTTTCCAAACCAGGTAACATCCTGGTAAATCTCTTCTGCACCCTTTCCAATACAACAAGATCCTTCTGGTAGTGTGGTGACCAGAATTGTACACAATGCTTCAAATGCGGCCTAACCAAAGTCTTATACAACTGCAACATGATGTTCCAATTCCTATACTCAACGCCCCAACCGATGAAGGCCAGCATGCCATATGCCTTCTTGACAACCTTGTCCACCTGAGTTGCCACCTTCAGGGAATTGTGGATCTGCACACCTAGACCCCTTTGTATGCTAATATCTCTAAGGGCTCTACCATTTACTGTATACTTTCCTTCTGTGATAGACCTTCCAAATTGCACCACCTCACATTTATCCGGGTTAAATTCCATCTGCCATCTTTTGGCCCAGGTCTCTGGCTGATTTATATCTTGCTGTTTCCTCTGACAATCCTCCTCATTATCCGCTACTCCCCCAATTTTTGTATCACCTGCGAATTTATTTGTAAGACTACCTTGATTTTCCTGCAAATCATTTGCTGCAGAGTCTAATGCAGTAAGTGTTTTTGCTCTTGCCCCATCTATTTGATGCATTTTCTGCTCTGGGGCAATGGTTACTTTGGCTGAAATCTGGTGCTGACTATTTAAGTTCGGCAGGACAATGATGTAATTGCACGAAAGAACATTAGATAGAAACATAGAAAACTACAGCACAAAACAGGCCCTTCGGGCCCACAAGTTGTGCCGAACATATCCCTACCTTTTAGGCCTATCTATAACCCTCCATCCTATTAAGTCCCATGTACTCATCCAGGAGTTTCTTAAAAGATCCTATTGAGTTTGCCTCCACCACCACTGACGGCAGCCGATTCCACTTGCCCACCACCCTCTGTGTGAAAAACTTCCCCCGAACATTTCCCCTGTACCTACCCCCCAGCACCTTAAACCTGTGTCCTCTCGTAGCAGCCATTTCCACCCTGGGAAAAAGCCTCTGAGAGTCCACCCGATCTATGCCTCTCAACATCTTTTGGTTTAGTATGCTCAAGAATACTCAGCATGGCTTTGTCAAGGGCAGACCGTGCCTTACGAGCCTGGTGGAGTTCTTCGAAAATGTGACTAAACACATTGACGAAGGGAAGGCGGTAGATGTGGTTTATATGGATTTTAGCAAGGCGTTTGATAAGGTCCCCCATGCAAGGCTTCTAGAAAAAGTGAGAGGGCATGGGATTCAATGGGCTGCTGCCCGGTGGATCCAGAGCTGGCTTGCCCAAAGGAGGCAGAGAGTGGGTATAGATGGGTCTTTTTCTAAATGGAGGTCGGTCACCAGTGGTGTGCCCCAGGGATCTGTTCTGGGACCCTTGCTGTTTGTCATTTTCATAAATGACCTGGATGAGGAAGCGGAGGGATGGGTTGGTAAGTTTGCCAATGACACGAAGGTTGGTGGGGTTGTGGATAGTCTGGAGGGATGTCAGAAGTTACAGAGGGACATAGATAGGATGCAAGACTGGGCGGACAAGTGGCAGATGAACTTCAACCCAGATAAATGCGTCGTGGTCCATTTTGGTAGGTCAAATGGGATGAAGGAGTACAATATAAAGGGAAAGACTCTTAGTACGGTAGAGGATCAGAAGGACCTTGGGGTCCGGGTCCATAGGACTCTAAAATCAGCCCCGCAGGTGGAGGAGGTGGTTAAGAAGGCGTATGGTGTGCTGGCCTTTATCAATCGAGGGACTGAGTTTAGGAGTCCGGGGATAATGATGCAGCTATATAAGACCCTCGTCAGACCCCACTTGGAGTACTGTGCTCAGTTCTGGTCGCCTCACTATAGGAAGGATGTGGAAAAGATTGAAAGGGTGCAGAGGAGATTTACACGGATGTTGCCTGGATTGAGTAACATGCCTTATGAGGATAGGCTGAGGGAGCTCGGTCTTTTCTCCTTGGGGAGACGAAGGATGAGAGGAGACCTAATAGAGGTGTATAAGATGTTGAGAGGCATAGATCGGGTGGACTCTCAGAGGCTTTTTCCCAGGGTGGAAATGGCTGCTACGAGAGGACACAGGTTTAAGGTTCTGGGGGGTAGATACAGGGGAGATGTTAGGGGGAAGTTTTTCACACAGAGGGTGGTGGGCAAGTGGAATCGGCTGCCGTCAGTGGTGGTGGAGGCGAACTCAATAGGGTCTTTTAAGAGACTCCTGGATGAGTACATGGAGCTTAATAGGATGTAGGGTTATAGGTAGGTCTAGAAGGTAGGGATGTGTTCGGCACAACTTGTGGGCCGAAGGGCCTGTTTGTGCTGTAGTGTTTCTATGTTTCTATGTTTCTATACCTCTATTAGGTCTCCTCTCATCCTACGTCTCTCCAAGGAGAAAAGACCGAGCTCCCTCAGCCTATCCTCATAAGGCATTCCACTCAATCCAGGCAACATCCTTGTAAATCGCCTCTGCACCCTTTCAATCTTTTCCACATCCTTCCTGTAATGAGGTGACCAGAACTGAGCACAGTACTCCAAGTGGGGTCTGATGAGGGTTTTGTATAGCTGCATCATTATCCCCGGACTCCTAAACTCAATCCCTTGATTGATAAAGGCCAGCACACCATACGCCTTCTTAGCCACCTCCTCCACCTGCGGGGCTGATTTTAGAGTCCTATGGATCTGGACCCCAAGGTCCTTCTGATCCTCCACAGTACTAAGAGTCTTTCCCTTTATATTGTACTCCTTCATCCCATTTGACCTGCCAAAATGGACCACGACGCATTTATCTGGGTTGAAGTCCATCTGTCACTTCTCCTCCCAGCCTTGCATCCTATCTATGACCCTCTGTAACTTCTGACATCCCTCCAGACAATCCACAACCCACCAACCTTCGTGTCATCGGCAAACTTACCAACCCATCCCTCCACTTCCTCATCCAGGTCATTTATGAAAATGACAAACAGCAAGGGTCCCAGAACAGATCCCTGGGGCACACCACTGGTGACCGACCTCCATTTAGAAAAAGACCCATCTATACCCACTCTCTGCCTCCTTTGGGCAAGCCAGTTCTGGATCCACCGGGCAGCAGCCCCTTGGATGCCATGCCCTCTCACCTTTTCTAGAAGCCTTGCATGGGGGACCTTATCGAAGGCCTTGCTAAAATCCATATAAACCACATCTACCGCTTTCCCTTCGTCAATGTGTTTAGTCACATTTTCAAAGAACTCCACCAGGCTCGTAAGGCACGATCTGTCTTTGACAAAGCCATGCTGAGTATTCTTGAGCATACTAAACCTCTCCAAATGCTCATAAATCTTGTCCCTCAGGATCTTCTCCAGATTGACTCAAAAAAAATCAAAGTCCGCCCAGTTCACCTTCCACCATTCCAGCAGTGGCTTGATATCAAGATAACGGAGATCATAGAATCACTACAGTGAAGAAGGAAGCCTTTCTGCCCATCAAATCGGCACCAACTCTCCCTCGGAGCATCTTACTCAGGTCCATTCCTGCAGCCCCACGGATTTACCTCACCAATCCTCCTATCCTGCACATCTTGGGACACTAAGGATTAATTTAGCACGGCCAATCCACCTAATCTGTGCATCTTTGGACTGTGGGAAGAAACCAGATCACCCAGAGGAAACCCACACAGACGCAGGGAGAATGTGTAAACTCCACACAGACCCAAGGATGGAATTGAACCTGGGTCCCTGGCACTGTGAGGCAGCAGTGCTGACCACTGTGCCACCATGTCACTCTAAACAATTGACTTCTAATTCCAAGTTTTTTCATCTGTTGTGGTGGGATTCGAACCCAGGTCCCCAGAGCATTGTCTTGAGTTTCTGGATTACTGGTCCATTACGCCACCATCTCCCCAGTACCTTGGGATGTTAACTAACTGTGCTGATTAATTGCTGTCAGTTCATTTACAATGGACTCCGATATTCGGAAAGAAAATCTCAGTGGTGGAAAATGATGGGGACCATAGGTCCAAAGACACCTGATCTTCAAATGCTACACTTACACATGTCAGGTCACAAGTTACTCACCCCAGATATTATTAGCTGCATGAAAATTTGAAATTTTGTATGATATAACTGCAACGTTACCAGGAAAGAGCCAGGCAAGATGACTCACTAAAGTGTTGTCACAGACCTGTTGGGCTGAATGGCCTCCTTGTATGGTCTATTATGTAATAATATCTAATGCAGTA
The DNA here is from genome assembly GCF_964213995.1 of Mustelus asterias. Lineage (NCBI taxonomy): Eukaryota > Metazoa > Chordata > Chondrichthyes > Carcharhiniformes > Triakidae > Mustelus > Mustelus asterias. The sequence continues at coordinate 85,701,332 of NC_135804.1, read as the reverse complement.
CATGGTAAACTTCATTATGCTTCACTGAGTCTCCATGGAAAAAGTGGCCATTTTCATTTGCTAAATTCTTTTGTTAATAATTCGAAACATTTCATTCAAGCTGAGTGGATTCCTTTTTATTCATTTATGGGAAGTGGAGTTTGTTGGCTGGGCCAGTATTCCATCCCTAATTGCCCCTTGAGCTGAGTTGCTTGTTAAACCATTTCAAGAGACAACCACATTGCTGTGGATCTGGAGTCAAATATAGGTCGGACCAGGTGAAGACAGCAGATTTCCGTTCTTGAAGGGCATTAGGGAACCAGATAGGTTTTTACAACAATCAACACATGTTTAATAGTCCACAGTTTTAATGAATTGAAACTTCACCATCTGCCATGGTGGGATTCAAACTCATATCCCAGAGCCTGGGCATGGCAGGATGGGGCATGGACCCTGGAGGTAATTTTCAACTTGCTCCCCTGAATGGTAGAATGGACTGACTTAACTGCCAGGCAATCTATTTAATTTTTGTTCCACTGATTTATGAATGACATGAGCACAGTGTTTGATTCACTCAACAAAATTACTGCCCATTGGCCAAGTTGAAAATTACCAGCGACCAAATTCAAACCCTGGCAAGACTCACTCGGCCTTTCACTACTTGAGTGGATGAAGCAAACAGGGTGAGCCAGAGTCTGCAGGAACTGTGTTCAATGTCTGTTCAATATCACAGGCACCTTCTTTGGGCTATTGTATATACAAGGGGAGCTCAGAGCTGCCTTATGTCTCTCTCTGATTAACATAATAGAGTAAGTCCAGCTCTCCCTCACCAATTTTCAGGCAGGAACACAACATGAGAGACATTAGTTACAAATGATAAGCCCAACTCAATTAGCGCACTGAATGAGTGTGATGGGCAGTCTCTGATGATAGTGGGGGTGCATCATCAGCCACCACCCACCTCAGGTCAGGCAGCCTCCTGACAGTAAGATGTCCACTAAGATGCTGGCCCATCATTGTCCATCTCCTTCAGTGGGTGCTTGGAACTTGGAAGTGCTGCTCATCTGGATCATCAAAAAAATGTTATCCTTATGTGGTGGACCTCAATTGTGCCTTTGTCCTATTTGGACCACCGTTGTGTGTGTTTGTCATACCTGGACACATCCCCTTCCGGTTTGGTTCCTCCCCTCGGCACCTAGTATAAAGGTGGCTTTCTCCTCCCCCTTGTTCAGTCCAGGTCGGTTATTTGTTGGGATCTGCTCCAGATTCTGTTGTGAATAAAAGCCTACACTTGTATTGGCACACCGGTAGTCTTTCGCCTTATTGATAGCGCATCACCTTCTCAGCAAATGTGGCAGAGACTGCCATTTTGGATTAGGGCTCCTGATCAAACCAGGTCAGGCTTAACATTGAGTTGACCAGCATAATATAAAGATCATAAGATGATAAGAATTAGGTGCAATTGTAGGCCATTTGGCCCCTTGAGCCTGCTCCCCCATTCAGTAAGATCATAGTTCATCGGACGGTGGCCTTAACTCCACTTTGGTTAGCTCAATTGGCTGGACAGATGGTTCATAATGCAGAGTAATGCCTGGAGTGTGGGTTCAATTCCTGTACTGCCTGAGGTTATTCATGAAGGCCCCACTTTCTCAACCTAGCCGCTCACTTGAGGTGTAGTGATCTTCAGGTTAAATCAGCACCAGTCACAATGGTCATCTGAGGCCATGGTGACTTTACCTTGACCTTTAACTCCACTTTCCTGCCTGTCTCCCAAAATGCTTGATTCCCTTGTCAATCAAAAATCTGTCTAACTCAGCTTTGAATATATTCAATGACCCAGCTTCCACTACTCACCCAGGGGAGAATGTTCCAAACAAAAACAGCAAATGCTGGAGAAACTCAGTAGGTCTGACAGGATCTGTGGAGAATGACCCTTCATCAGGGCTCAAATGAAGGGTCGTCCAGACTCAAAATTTGGCTCTACTCGCTCTCCACAGATACTGTCAGACCTGCTGAGTTTCTCCAACATTTTCTGTTTTTATTTCCGATTCAAGCATCCACAGTATTTTGCCTTTATCTTAGAGAATATGCCAAAGACTAACAAGCCTCTAGGAGAAGAAATTCTCCTTAATTTCTGTCTTGAATGGGGGAACCCTTATTCTGAACCCATGCTCCCGAGATCAAGATTCTCCCACAAGGGGAAAGTTTCAACATGTACTGTGTCAAGACCCCTTCAAATCTTATATGTTTCACTGCGAGCATCACTTCTAAACTCCAATGAGCATAGGCCCAACCTTTCCTCACAAGGCAACCTCTTCACACCTGGAATCAGCCTGGTGAACCTCCCCTAAATTTTTCAAATGCAGGTTTTTTAAAAATCATGTGGGCATTGCTGCCGAGGCCAGCATTTATTGCCCATCCCTAGTTGCCCTTATATAAATCTCTTCTTAAGTAGTTGATGCGCTATCAATAAGGCGAAAGACTACCGATATACCAATATAAGTGTAGGCTTTTATTCACAACAGAATCAGGAGCAGATCCCAACAAATAGCCGACCTGGACTGAACAAGGGGGAGGAGACAGCCACCTTTATACTAGGTGCTGAGGGGAGGAACCAAACTGGAAGGGGATGTGTCCAGGTATGACAAACACACACAACGGTGGTCCATATAGGACAAAGGCACAACTGAGGTCCACCACAGTAGTAAGAGTAGAACTGTACTCAGTACCGTAGATACAGCCTCACCAGTGCCCTTAACAACTATAGCCAGACTTATCTACGTTTATGCTCCATCCCCCTTATAATTCATATACTAGAATACCCAGATTTCTTAATGGATCAGAGAATCCCTACAGTGTCGAAGGAGGCCATTCAGCCTATCGAGTCTGCACCGACTCTCCAACAGAGCACCTTACCCAGATCGTATCCCTGCAACCCCATGTATTTACCCTGCTAATTCCCCCTAACCTACACATCTTCGGACTGTGGGAGAAAATCAGAGCATCGAGAGGAAACCCATGCAGACACAGGGAGAACGTGCAAACTCCATACAGACAGTGACCCAAGCCGGAAATCGAACCTGGGTGCCTGATATTGTGAGGCAGCAGTGTTAATCACTGTGCCACACTTAACTCAGTGTTAATGCTGCCATATCGCATTCTGCAGTACCTCACCGAATCCTATTTTGATTTTCAATTCTTCCAGCCAGAGTGGATAAGCTCATATTTTCCCACATCATGCTCCATCTCTCAATTTTTTTCCTATTTTCTTATGAGACTGAAGGCAGCCACCCCAATTCTGCAGCCATACCTACAAAAGCTGCAAACTCTACCCACCAGAAGGACAAGGGCAGCAGGTGTAAGGGGCACACCAACACCTCTGAAACACTGTCCCAGTCACATGCCATTATAACCTTGAAATATACCACCATGCCCTCATTGTCACTGGGTCAAAATCCTTGAATTCCCTATGTACCAGCACTGTGGGAATACCTTCACCACGCAGGCCCCTTGCACCCGGAATTTGCTATATAATCATCGCTGGCAGGATTTGATTCCAATGATGGTGCAACATCTTTTAAGTGAGGAAGTTTGCATGTCATTTTTTAAGAAAAGGAAGTATGATATTAAATTGGGATGGGGATTCCCTCAGAGCTGCCTCCATTTCTCCATTGTAACCACTGCTCAGAATGTGGTGACCCTGTTTCAACACTTACAGCAAAATTACATGGGTGGATCGGGAGGTGTTCTAGAACGTTCCTTGCCCCAAGAATTTGAAAGGCATCAATTCCTAAAAGGGGAATGGAACCATTGTCACTCTAAAACAGGATACTGCTAAACCTTACTTAGTGGACGTACACAGAAACCTTAACAGCAAATGTGCAAATTCAATCCCTCCCTTACTCTAATTCTTTGCTGAAGGCAAGACGATCCTTTGGTGCCTCTCTCAACTTCAACTGTCAGTTTGGCTCATTTCTGAGTGCTCTGGGGTTCGGGTCAGAAGGTCATGGGTTCAAACCTCACTCCAAGGTTGACACCTCACTGAGGAATTAAGTGCTGCCTTGGTAAGGAGGTACTTTTCTTCAGATGTGATGCTAAACTATAGAGTTGTCCAACTGATCAGGTAACTGTTAAAAATCTCTTGACACAATTCGAAGAAGAGCCAGGAGTTGCCTGATCAACAAAAAAAACTTACCAGAGGCTGGAATTTTAAGCCTGGATGAGAAGGCCCAGAATTTGGCCATATTGGCCATGCCAGCATGCCAGTTCTTTGCCACCTTCCTGCCTCAGCACTTTCCTGGAGCTGGGGTTGGAAGGGAGAGGAGTGGCAGGGCCACATGCCCAGAAGTGGCAGCTTGTCAATCATAGAATCACAGAAACCCTAAAGTGCAGAAGGAGGCCATTCAGCCCATTGAGTCTGCACTGACAACAATCCCACCCCAAACCCTATTCCCACAGCCCCACACATTTACCCCACTAATCCCTCTAACCTACACATCTCAGGACACTAAGGGGCAATTCAGCATGGCCAATGCACCTAACCTGCACATCTTTGGATCAAACTCCTTTAAAGGCCAATCTGGGATAATTTCAAATTAACAAGTCTAAAAGGGACTTTCACCTTGAAGCACTGCCTCTTACTGACCTGAAAAGATCTGTTATAGGGTCTGGCAGAGGTGCTCATATTGACTCTGAGAGCCTGCCGCCCTCTGGCAATTAATTGACCAATTCAGGGAAAATCACTGCCAGTTGATTGTTTCTCACTGCAATGCAGGCTTATGACCTCCATTTGACCTTGACTTTGGAGTCTCAAAGCTCACTGGGAAAATGTCGCACCTGCTGTTTCTGGGATCTTGCTTTGTGCAAATGATTGCCATGCTTGCCAACAATAATACATTTAAAGGAATTGACGATCTGCACGATATAAATGCTTGTTCTTGCTTTCTTCCCACAGGGGTCCATTTGCATGGAATATTCAGGGAGGCAGTGGCATTATATTGTCACTGGACTAGTAACCTGGAGACAGAGGGTGGCCTAGCAAACCACTCAGTTCAAGGGCAATTAGGGATGGACAATAAATGTTGGCCCAGCCAGCAGTGCACACATCACCAAACGACTAAGAAAAACATTGCAGTTGGACCCAATATTATTGGGTATGGTAATTGGCTTCTCCTGATCCGCTCACTTGGCACAATATTTCTTTTTGCAAAAGTGGATCGAATTTGAGATTGCTGTGGAAACTGACCTTGATTGACTTTGTCTAAATTTGGGCAGCTTTGCTATCACATCTTGGTTGAGCAGTAATCCACCTTTTGAAACTTTAAGTCAGTTTAAAGGTTTCAGATGTCCCATGATCATAGAATTATAGAATCCCTACAGTGCAGAAGGAGGCCATTCAGCCCATCAAGTCTGCACCGACCCTATCCCCGGAACGCCACATATTTACCTTGCTAATCCCGCTGACACATGGGGCAATTTAGCATGGCCAAACAACCTAACCCGCACATCTTTGGACTGTGGGAGTTTGAACCCCTGGACATTACCCTGGGTCTCTGGATTACTAGCCCAATGACAATACCACTACATCACCAACTCCACTTACCCTTAAGTTTTAACACTGGAGGAGCAATTGCTGCCCCATGTTGATGACTTTGCACATCAATGGCCATTCCTTACATCTGGGCTTAAACAGCAAGAATTAGTGTGTGCTGTTCGACCAGGGGGACACCTGTATGGAGATTGATCTTGCCCAACATTTCAAAAGCGTCACTATTTATTCTTTGATATTTGGATCTTGAGGGTAATGTTCAGCAGGTGCTCCACCCACTCATTTAAGTGCTGCTACATTAGTTGGCATTCAGTGAAATTCTGGTTAATGCACACAAGTCTGTTGCCCATTGAGGTTTTGTTGGCAGAATGGGAGAAGCTCCAAAAAGATTCAAGGCCCCAGCCATGTTTTATCATTTGTGACTTTTGTGCTCCCCAGCTCCTGAATGTTCTCACCAAATTTCTTTATTCTCAATGTCACCCTGGAAGATCAAAAATTCTTACAGATACAAGTTGTGATATGCGATAGATTTTTGATGACTAATTTGTCATTGGCTTCCATTTGGCTAACAAACAGCTTTGTGTCTTAACAGCTCCCGTCATGTTAGCTGAAGGGTTCCTCACTGGGATTGGTTACAGCCATCATCAAAAGGAGTGCATCCACCAGGAGAACTGTGTCAACTCCAGGAGGAAACCCAACAGCAGGAATGGTTCTTGGGAAGAGCTCTTCAGCTCATTGGAACTCACAGAAAGTCTTGAACATGAACAGTGTAGCGCAGAAGAGAACAGTCAATCCTTGGGCGGCACCATTCACGAGCAGGGAGAATCACTCCACTTTCAAAGTGAAAAGGCAGCAGCAGACCTGAACACCAGGGTGCCCATGTTTGGAAGAAAGACCTCCAATACTTTAGACATCCCAAAGTCTGCCAGATGCAGTGAAAACGAATTGGATTTGTACCGATCGTGGTCCACCACTTGTCAGAGTTACACAGATTTACAGATTGGAGGAGATAATATTACACCCAACAGTCCTATTAACACGTGCTGCTTTATGGATCATGATTATGAAATCTGTGACTGGCCCACATTTCAGCTCAAGAACCAATCTGTGGGGCCGTTCATACCTGGCTCTTTGTACGAAGGCGGGCAACGTTCGGGAATGGATGCATTGTTTAACAGTGACAAAAGCATTGCTTTGTTGAAAGAACCATTATCCAATTCTGTGCTCAACAGATACATGGAGAACAAGATTACAGAACTTTACAAGCAGTACCTCGAGGACAACATGACAAAGTGCGCATCTCCAACAAAAATACTGGGCTCCCATTTCCTGATGACCAACATTGATCAAATCAGCCTGCAGATTTCTCATGAGAAAAATATGGAACCCACAAAAGCTAAGGATATTGTTCTAAACTGCCTTCTTAGTGTTGCATGCGCTACCAATTCATCTGATATCTGTACCCCAAACTTGCAGATATCAAGTCAGCAAACTGATAGGCCACAATTATGATTTTAAACTTGCTTATCAGCAGAATTGCAATCCAATTGATCTTTTGTTTGGAACAACTTTTGAAATCTGTCTAATTTAAATAGATGATTTGTCTGAAACTGTACCGTGCCATTCATTAAGTAATATCCACCCACAAATCTGCCTCTTAGCTCTAAGTACCGGAACCAAACTAAGCTGCTCAATGTGCAGATTAATGAGGAATGAATTCCCTTATATTGAAATTCATTTCAATGTATTGCACTGAATTGGATTTTTCAATGTGACTCATTTCCTACTGAATTAAATCAGCGTATTGCATAAAAACCTAAAATCAAGTGTTAGATATGTATGTTGAGCTTCAGACTTTGTCCCATTGTTCCAGTTCCAAAAAACCTGATGAGTAGAATTTTTATTAATTTTTGAAACAATACAGTGGATTATTAGTGGGCAAGTATTTAAAAAGAGTTTTTTTTTCCTGACAGATGGTTATTGCCCCATACTGGTTAACATGTTCAGAGTAACCAGAGATTATGGTTGTCAAAACAGTCCTGAAAACACAAATTGATGAACAGCGGGAATGCAGGACAGGGTGGAATGATGAATTCAGTTCAGCAGGTCAGATTGCAGTTCCCTTGAATTGAATGAACTTCCAGAGCATTACCTATAGCATGACAGAATCACAGAATGGCTACAGCACAGAAAGAGGCCATTCGGCTTGCTTTGTCTATGGAGGCTTTCCAAATGAGCCATACAAACATACGAAATAGGAGCAGAAGGAGGCCATGCGGCCCCTTGAGTCTATTCCGCCATTCAATAAAATCATGGCTAATCTGTTTGTATTGAGTTCCCCAAATGCCCCACAGTGCCATTTCCCCTTCTTCTCCCCATAGCCCTGCACATGCTTCCTTTTCAGATAATAATACAATTTGCTTGATTGAATCAACCTCCACCACGCAGTGCAAAACAGATCTTAACCACATGCTGTGTGAGAAAGTTTCTCCTCATGTCTCCATTGCTCCTTTTGCTGGTTACGTGAAATCTATGCTCTCTGTTTCACGATTATTCTACCAGTAGGGACAGTTTCTCCCTATCTGCTCTGTCTAGACCCCTCATGATTTTGAATACCTAAATCCAATCTCCTCGAAACCTTCCGTTCTCCAAGGAAAAAAGTCCCAAAATCTCCAATCTATCTACGTAACTGAAGTTCCACTTCCACGGAATCATGAATCTTTTCTGCACACTCGTGAATCTCGTGAATCTTTTCTGCACACAGATGGCTTTACATTTTTCCTATTTTGTGTTGCTCAGAACTGGACCCAGTCTTCCAGTTATGGTTGAACCATGGTTTAATGCAACCTTCTTGCTCTTGTGCTCCATGCTCCCATTAATAAAGCCTAAGATACTGGATGCTAACTGCGCTTTCAACCTGCCCTGCCACATTCAATGTCATGCATATATACACCTAGGTCCCTCTGCTCCTGTACCCTCTTTAGAATTTTAACCTATAGACCCTACAGAACAAGTTCAAGCTGACATTACAGGGGTGTTCAAGAATGCAGAATATCAAGAGAGATTTACCAGCAGATATGGGCTCCAGCCTGCAGCCTCCTTTATACCCAACATCACCATTTCACTCATTCAGGCCACCGGGATTTCCACTTCAGCCAGTACTAGGTTCAGTATATTTTGGATGTCAGAGATGGAGGTACTCATCTCCAAGGTGCAAGTGAGTCACTGGATAAATGCCTCCAGGGGATAGTAACATTGTGAACACAGTACTCATGCTTCATTACTTTAGGTCTACAGATTATTAGCCTCTCCAGATGGGATCTCTCCATTTGAAGTCCTACTTCCTTTAGTAAATGCTTATGGGCCACAACTCACATATTTTAAATCGCACAATCTTTTGTGTTAACTTTGTGAAAATATCTGACGTTTGATTGGAAAGCAGGCCCAGATGCATTTCCCCACCATATTTCTACCAAATCGTTGGAGATAATGGTCAAATCCTTCAACATTAATTGTTGCATATTTGGTGAAGTAGTCAATATGATTAATAAATGATTACCTGTTGCATTGGTGAAGTGCTTGTTTCTCCCACATATAAAGGGCCCTTTCTATGGCTAGACTATACAGTGCTTAGAGAATATTCTTAAACACAGTGTTTTCTGGGTAGGTACATCCATCATTAGATCCCAGAATCATTGAGATCGGACTGGGGAGAATTGTGTCTGGAGCAATACATAGCACAACTAAACTGAAAGAGGTGATGACACAGATCATGTGCCTGTGGAAATTGATCATAAAATAACTTGAACTTGGACTTCCAGTGGCAATCCTTTCAGAGACCAATAGCAAATTCCGGGAGACTCCTGAGTAAAACAAGAGGGTTGGCATTGCTGATGATGGGTAAAATTATCATAAAGAAAATTTAAGAATGAGGGAGGAGAAATTCAACTCACAACAGGCTATTTTTCACCTAAACCACATGGTTAGTCTTTGGAAATTAGGAGACGGAGGCACATTTGATACCTGGATGATGTAATATTAAGACCTGTAAGGGGGAAGGCAGCCTGACTGCCAGAGTCTGGTAATAAGCTGCTTATCTATGCAAATTAGGTTCTATACCACGTGTAGAATCATAGAATCCCTACAGTACAGAAGGAGGTCATTCGGCCCATCAAGTCTGTACTGACCACAATCCCAATCAGGCCCTATTCTCGTAACAGTACACATTTATCCAACTAATCCCCCATACACTAGGGTCAATTTAGCATGGCAAATCAACCTAACCTGCACAACTTTGGACTGTGGAAGGATACCTGAGCACCCAGAGGAAACCCATGCCGACAATGGGAGAACGAGCAAACTCCATACAGTGACCGAGGCGAGAATTGAACCTGGGTCCTTGGCGCTGTGAGGCAGCAGTGCTAACCACTGTGCCACCGTGCCGCCCATGGGACACTGACTGCATGATTTCAGGTACAAGTAAGTGGAATTTGCATGGTACCAAGAGTTGAATGATCAAAAGCAATGGTTGGATATTACTCAATGCCGGCTTCCTCGACCCTGGGATCACTTCACATTACCCTCACCCTTACTTGCAGGTCATCGCCGCATGAGAGCTGACCTATGACTGACTAGCTGCATGGGTATGACATCCATTGTATGCCCACAAGTCTAAGTTCTCAAGCTCTCATCTAGCAAGATCAAATGTAATCATTTTAGTGGCTATCATTCCTTTTATACCCAAAACCACTCCATGATTGACTCTTCAGTCAATGTTTCATACGACTCATGGGCCAGAATTTTATGCTCCCCCTAATGCGGTTCTGAGATGGGGGTGGTGGTGGGTGAGGAGTAAACTTGAATGGACTGGATTCCTCCAGGGAAATTGCCCACCCAAACCCACATGTCAATTGACACTTGGGCAGGCAGGACCTCAGGTGGGAAACCTGCCCATTCACCTATTAAACGGCCACCTATTGGCCTCTTCCTGCCCAGCCTCAATGTTTAGGCTGGTGAGAGCAAGTGCAGCTAAGGTGGGATAGTGACATTAAGGGAGCGATCTTACCAAAAAAATTCTAAGTCCAGGATGGGTGTGAAAACGGGAGGGTTTCAGATCTGTTTTTTGGACGAATTTGAAAATGCTATCACATGCACTCAGTGCATTAAAAAACTAGCAGAAACGGTTTCTCACCTGTCGAGGGAGGGTGGCGGGCCTTAAGTCGCCCAAACGCTGACTGAGAGCAGCAGAGGGCGCCATTGTGCATATGCAGCTCTCTAGCAGGAGAGACCTGTCATTCAGCCTCTGCTGCTCTCAGTTTGCCTTCATGGCCTCCACAAAGCACCCCCTCACCAGCTACCACAGAGGCCCGCAGCCTATCGCAATCCACCCCCACCCACCCACCGATACCCCCGTCTTTCCCCCTCCCGCGATCAACGGCCCGATCCCTCCCACTCCCCCGTGATCAGCCACCCAACCCCTCTGTGATCGGCCGTCTGAGCCCCCCGGGATCAGCGGCCTGACACCCCCACAATCAGCTGCCCAATGTCCTTATGGCCAGTCTAGATTGCCCCTCCCTCTCTCCACTGATCACATTGTAGAGTGCACAGCGGGTCCTGCCCCCCCCCCCCCCTCCCCACCACCCCCCGCCACCCCCCCCCAACCAGATCGGCCATCCCCAGTCTAGCCCTGCCCTCCAGACCTCACTCCCTTGGCACTATCCAGTGCCCAGTGGACAGTTCCAGGGTGCCAGGCTGGCACTGCCCAAGGGGCACCCCCCAATGCCCCCTCCCCAGGGGCCCTCAATGGCCTCCGGTTCAACCGGCGAGGCCATGACAATTGGTCTGCGTTGCTGGGGATCAGCTGTGCTTCTTGCCAGAGAGAATCTCTCCCAGCGAGGTCTCAGAGGCAAGTTAGCCTGCATGATTCCGTCCCGTGTTCATTATATCAATGCAAAACAGGTTTTGAATATATTTGTATAAATCTTTCAGCTTTGCGCCAGAAATGGGCACAAAGCTGATCTTGCCGGATATCCAGCGCCAGCAAGATTGTGAGAGGTGAGAAACTGGGCACGAACCTGATTTCCCGGCTCTCTCGCAATCTTACTGGCTCGCCCCGCCCACCGGGCGGCAGGGCACAATGGTAAGATCGCCTCTGAAATATTTTCTCCATCTCGGAAGGAAGTGGGGGCCCCTCACTCTGAAAGCCACTTCAGAGTTGGGTGTCCCCCTACCCCTTGGACATTGGAGCTCCAAGACCTGTCCCCTCCTGTTCTGCCCTGGGACCTCTAGGACTTACAAAGGTCCGGGAACTTAGTTGGCCGACAGCCCTCACAGGTGGGACCTCCTTCCAAGGTTGGACAGAAGTCCTGCCCGCTGCCAATCAATACTCAAGTGAGTGTTAAATAGCAGTGGGAGTTTGAGAGTCGGCAGCTGTGCAGTAGGCAGCAATTCTCGGGATGGCAATCTCCCATCGCTTGCCGCCCTTAAAATCTTATGCATAATCCTACATGCCCATTTATAGATATAGAGGAAATGTTCCATTTCAGGATAATCCAAATCCAGGGACCATCAGTGAAAGAGAGTCAATAATAAATTGAATACCGAATTTAGGAGAAACATCTTTGCCAAGACAATGGTTAGAAAATGGAACTTGCTGACATCTGAAAGTGTTGAGTTGAATATAATAGATGCATTTAAGGGGAAGCTAGGTAAGTGCTTGAGGAATAAAGAAATGGAATGATAAGTGACATGGTGGCACAATGGTTAGCACTGCTGCCTCACAGTGCCAGGGACCTGACTTCAATTCTGACCTCGGATGGCTGTCTCTGTGGAGTTTGCACATTCTCCCCATGTCTGCGTGGGTTTCCTCTGGGTGGTCCGGTTTCCTCCCACAGTCCAAAGATGTGTGGGTTAGGTTGATTGGCCACAGTAAATTGCCCCTTAGTGCAAAGGCAAATAAGTGGAGTTATGGGAATAGGACCTGGGTGGGATTGTGGTCAGTGCAGACTCGATGGGCCAAATTACCTCCTTCTGCACTGTAGGGATTCTATGATTCTATGATATGGTAATGGGGTTAGTTGAAGTAGAAGAACATTGATGGGAGAAAGCATCTGTGCTGGATCATAAACAATGGTGTAGTCCGGATGGGCTTGAGTGATTTGTTCATGTGCTGTCAATTCTATGTCATTCTCTGTAATTCATTGAAAGTAAATCTGCTTGTTTTTATTCCCGGTGCATGGCATCTCTTTCCATTACATTACAAAACAAAATATGACACTTAAGGAGATATTAGTTCAGATGATCAAAGGCTTCATCAAAATGATGAGTTTTAAGGCAAGTCTTAAAGGAAGAAAGTGAAGGAGATAGGTGGAAAAGTTTAGGAGGGAATTTCAGAGTTTGCTGCCTAGGCAACTGGAGGCACAGATACAAATGGCAGAGCAATTATAATCAGGAAACACAAGAGGACAGAGTTAGAGATACCTCAGAGGGTTGTGGGACCAGAGGCCATTCCAGTGATAGGAAGGTGTGAGTTCAAGGAGGGATTTGAAAACAAGGATGGGAACTTGAAAGCCACGACATTACTTGACTGCTCAAAAGGAAAGGAGTGTTGAGACTTGCTATGTGTTAAGACATGGGGAGCAGAGTTTTAGATGACCTCAGATTTACTGAAGACCAGCTGGGATTGTATTGGAATAGTCAAGCCTAGAGGTAATAAATGGCAAGAATAAAAGTTTCAGTTGCAGATGAGCTGAGGCCAGAGTGGAGTCAGGCAGTTTTACAGAGGTGGAAATAGGCATTCTTACATGTGGTCCAAAGCTCATCTCAGGATCAAATGTTACACCAAGGTTATGAACAGGCTGGCTTAATTTCAGACTGTTGCTAGGGAGAAGGATGGAGTGAATATTGAGAGCACCGAGATTCGAGGGAGGACTGAAGACTTCTATTTTCATAAGACATAATTGGAGGAAATTTCTGCACAACTGTGCTGGAGATGCAGACGGATCATTTAGTAATAATGGACGAGTCAAGAGAGATGATGGTAAGAGAGAGCTAATGATGTAGGGAGGAGTTATACAATAAATGGCAGAGTCATCAGGAGTATAGAAACACAGAGGGACCTAGGTGTGCAAGTCCACAAATCCTTGAAGGTGGCAACACAGGTGGAGAAGGTGGTGAAGAAGGCATATAGTATGCTTGCCTTTATAGGACGGGGTATAGAGTATAAAAGCTGGAGTCTGATGATGCAGCTGTGTAGAACGCTGGTTAGGCCACATTTGGAGTACTGCGTCCAGTTCTGGTCGCCGCACTACCAGAAGGACGTGGAGGCATTGGAGAGAGTGCAGAGAAGGTTTACCAGGATGTTGCCTGGTATGGAGGGTCTTAGCTATGAGGAGAGATTGGGTAAACTGGGGTTGTTCTCCCTGGAAAGACGGAGAATGAGGGGAGATCTAATAGAGGTGTACAAGATTATGAAGGGGATAGATAGGGTGAACGGTGGGAAGCTTTTTCCCAGATCAGAAGTGACGTTCACGAGGGGTCACGGGCTCAAGGTGAGAGGGGCGAAGTATAACTCAGATATTAGAGGGATGTTTTTTACACAGAGGGTGGTGGGGGCCTGGAATGCGCTGCCAAGTAGGGTGGTGGAGGCAGGCACGCTGCCATCGTTTAAGACTTACCTGGATAGTCACATGAGCAGCCTGGGAATGGAGGGATACAAACGATTGGTCTAGTTGGACCAAGGAGCGGCACAGGCTTGGAGGGCCGAAGGGCCTGTTTCCTGTGCTGTACTGTTCTTTGTTCTTTGTTTTGTTCTTTGTATGTGCTTTCAGATGAGATTGTTGAGGGGCACAGCATGCAGATAAGAAACAGGAGAGGGCGAGGGATTCAAAGTCTTCAGTGCAGCCAAGGGCAAATGAGTGCACCAAGGCTTGGAGTGTACGGTTGAAGTTAGGCAAATGGGGAGTTTGGTGAAGTGGTTGTTAAGCCTCTCAGTTACAGTCCAGTAATAAAAGACAATGCAAGTCCAGCTTCTTCACAAACTCACTTTATTCTCTTTACCATTCCACATACACACACCCAACACCCAGTGCCACCTGTAACCCCATTATGTATCCCGATGAGAACTATTAAACAATTAACATACAAATTAGGTCTAAAGCAGAAAATTGCAATTAACGCATTCCTAACAGTGGTATGTCGGAGGAGTTTGTTTCCCTTTGCTTTTTCTATCTTTCTCACCCTTTAGGATTGGTTGTTGCTCTACGACAGGGAAAGGAGTCAACTTTTGGTGAGAATCTGGTAAGTGGGTAAGTTCTGCTCTATCCATTTAAAACAGTGCACAACTTGATGGTTATTTCATAAAATATAGAAAAAGCACTGTAAATGAATAAATAATTGAAGTATTAAATTAAAACACATTAAGGATGGCAAGAAAGGTAATGTGTCAAAACTGCAGCATGTGGGATAATATTATGATCTGGGGCAAACCTGTCTACAGTAAGTGTTTGCGGATTGAGGAGATTGGGTTCAATATTAATTTTTAAATCATGATCCCGCTGCCTCCTTAGAAAAAATATAAGACTTTGGAGCTCATTGTTCTCCGCTTGGACTGAGTCTACTGCCTGCTCATGAAGGCTGACAGCATATTTGCTGCACTTCTGTTGGCATCGGCTGCTCATTCCAGTTTGGAAATATCCCAATCACTGAGGTTTAGGGTCAGGTCAACACCCTGAAGGGTTAATGGCCTTCCTGATAACCTAACACGAGTTCAATGTATGTGAAGCACTGTGGGGCATTTCAAAGTGAAGTGATGAAGCACATTTTAAATATATACTTTTCTTTCAACACAGTCGGCAAGTGACATGATAGGTGAAGCAGGAGAACACCTATAGTTCATGCAAAAGCATTTGCAATTTTGAGTGCCTGGGGTCTCTTAAAAATTATTGATAAGTAAAAGAAAATGAACACAATGGATGCCAAGAATTTTTTTAAAATGTGCTCCCTCCTTCAATAATAACTCACATTTTTATAGCACCTTTAACATTGGTAAAAATCATTGTAAAGCATTTTGCCGAAGAATTACTAAATGAAAATTAACATTAAGACAAACACCTCATCCCGAAAACAGCAGCAAGATACACAATGGCAACATTCTATTGGGCATGAAGGCATCATCATGCCAGTCTGGGTTAATATGGTCAGCAAGTGTGTTTGGAAATCAGGAGTCCACTCGTGCGATATAAATTAATGGCAATAGGCTTGTTCTGCTCATTAAAAAAGCAACTGGCTGCCATAATATGTGTAGAATTGAATTAAACACTTTCAGAGTGGGATTTAAGCCAGCAATATTTTCAGTTTTTTGGTCAGGCAAGCTGTAATTGTGGGATGTCTGAGGGTGGATCTAAATACTGGCTGACCAGTGTTTTTTGGCTGCTGGAAGTGTCTAGTGGAAGATGTGGAGCTATACTGTATAAATTCATGATTCAAAAACCTGAGACCCTTATGCAGAGAGATCCATTTCTGCATTGAGCTGCTGAAGAGGCCAGAGTGGCCTTATAAATTACAGGCTATGACCTGGATCCGAGTCATGGCTGACAAGCTCCAATGCTGGGTATGCCGCTCTACCGCTCTGATCGGGCAGGATATGCTCACTCTGCAACTCGGATCCCATCTAGCACTCTTGATTAACTCAACTGGTGCTTTATTTGGCACCTTTGGGCTGTGGGCTCAGAAGTCTGAATGCCGAATGCTTCCAGGTAGGCGGCTCACAAGCTGCACTGGCACATATTATTCAGCCTTAGGATACCAATGTTTGGACAGGTAACTTCAAGGTTCGTCCACGTGGAAGGTTTCAAGGTTTCCCTGGTAGGGGTCATGGGAGTCAGTAGTCTCTGACTACTCACCCATTCATCACGATTTATGGGACCCACCAGTAGCTTATTAATGGAGTTTAATTTAGATAAATGTGAGGTGATGCATTTTGGCAGATCGAATCGGGCCAGGACCTACTCAGTTAATGGTAGGGCATTGGGGAGAGTTATAGAACAAAGAGATCTAGGGGTACAGGTTCATAGCTGCTTGAAAGTGGTGTCACAGGTGGACAGAGTGGTGAAGAAGGCATTCGGCATGCTTGGTTTCATTGGTCAGAACATTGAATACAGGAATTGGGACGTCTTGTTGAAGTTGTACAAGACATTGGTAAGGCCACACTTGGAATACTGTGTGCAATTCTGGTCACCCTATTACAGAAAGGATATTATTAAACTAGAAAGAGTACAGAAAAGATTTACTAGGATGCTACTGGGACTTGATGGTTTGAGTTATAAGGAGAGGCTGGATAGACAGGGACTTTTTTCCCTGGAGCGTCAGAGGCTTAGGGGTGATCTTATAGAGGTCTACAAAATAATGAGGGGCATAGATCAGCTAGATAGTCAATATCTTTTCCCAAGCGTAGGGGAGTCTAAAACTAGAGGGCATAGATTTAAAGTGAGAGGGGAGAGATACAAAAGGACCCAGAGGGACAATTTTTTCACTCAGAGGGTGGTGCGTGTCTGGAACAAGCTGCCAGAGGTAGTAGTAGAGGCAGGTACAATTTTGTCTTTTAAAAAGTATTTAGACACACACACACACACACACACATACACACGTCTTATCCTCATATCTCTTTAACTCTGTTCTTCAACCACCTCACTTCGAAAAAATGGACAATTTGAATTCTAAGAAATTACTTGAGGTAGAACTGGTTGTTATTTGGGATGGTTTAGTTTAAATAAGTCTTTTTAGTGTTACAAGAGGGAAAGATGAAGAAACTGGTTGAGTTAGGGTATCACGATCGACACAAGCTTGGTGGGCCGAAGGGCCTGTTCCTGTGCGATACGTTTCTTTGTTCTTTGGTGTTACATAATTATTTATTCTTAAATACTGATGTTCTCAATCATTGATTCTGTTGCCTCACAGCAAACCTGAGAGCAGCAAATTCAGCAAGGACTGGGCCTCAAACCGGGTAACTTTGTGGTACTCATGACAAGTCCCGAGTAGGTAGCATCAGGGTAGTGAGGTTTATTCTGAGACTGCCAGTATTAGGTGGGGAAAGCAGAAGTGATATTGTGAAAGGTCCATGTAATATTACACAGATATAATGTATTCACAAGGAAATACACAAGTAAAAACGCCAGAATTAGATTCAGCAGATTCCTCCGATGCAGCATAATATTAGGATTAAGTCAACATTTTATGGATTGGGATTCAGTAGGAAATTATTTGAAATGTAGGAATTTAATTTCTGGATCAGTTGTACCTGCTTATCTAGAGTTCGATTCAGAAGGTAAAATAACACTGAAAGTCTTGACACAGCTGAGCACAATACAGGTGCAAGTTATTTCAAGGTGAAGGGGGGGAGGTTTAACACAGATATCAGAAGGACATATTTTACACAGAGGGTCGTGGGGGCCTGGAATGTGTTGCCGGGCAGGGTGGTGGAGGCGGACACACTGGGAACGTTTAAGACTTATCTAGACAGCTATATGAACTGAGTGGGAATGGAGGGATACAAAAGAGTGGTCTAGTTTGGATCAGGGAGCGGCGCGGGCTAATTGTTCCTTGTTTCTTGTTTCAAGGCTTCATTCTATGATCATCTTGCTGGTGCCAGTACAGAGCGAGACTGCGGATAGTTGGGAACCTGTCTCGGGGGCAGGGAATTCAGATGGTGTTCGTGGAAGTGGAAATGACTAGGGTTGGGAAGCATTTTCCGATCAGGGCCAGTGTGATCTCCTGGACTCGTTTCGATTGCCTCAGGGGGTCGGAGAGGAATTTCCCAGATTTTTTTTTCCCCATATTGGCCCTGGGGTTTTCACTCTGGGTTTTCGCCTCTCCCTGGAGATCACATGGTCTGGAATGGGGGGGTGGGGGTGAGTTAATAGGTTGTGATGAACAAAGCATCGTAGCTGTGAGGGACAGCTCGGTGGATAGGATATTGGTATGTAGATAGGCTGGAAAATTGGGCGGGGATCCCGGATTCAGGATTCAATCCTGGACCGGGGAGCGGCGCAGGCTTGGAGGGCCGAAGGGCCTGTTCCTGTGCTGTATTGTTCTTTGTTCTTTGTTCTTATTTGCTGTAATATTTGATGCTTTGATCTGGTTTTCAATGATGCCATTCTAATTTTGTAAAGATTGAGGCTTTTTTTTGCTCTTTGATGGCCAACAGCAGTGAGTAGAGGAGCTTTCGTACACTATGTTCTTGATAACTCTGGCTGGGTTAACTACACTCTCCCTGTGCTCAATGCAGTCAGAAACGTGGGCTCCTATCAGCTCTTCACCTCATGAGCAGAGAGATACAGAAGGAATCAGTACGCAATTACAGAGTCAAATTATGTGAATGTAATGACATCCTCTCTCAAGGTTTACCTAGTATGTGCAAGGGATGAGTCTCAGGCACTTGGATTGATTCAGTACGTATCTTAAAACAAGAGGTCCTCATAGAATCATAGAGTTCTAGCTGTTGTGTTGTGTGCCTCAGAGATATGTGGGGACATCAGTTTCTACATCTTTCCCTCCTTGTAAATCTAAAGAACTTATTTAAATTAAACCATTCTAAACAAAAATAACCCGTACAGTGAGCCATTTCTTAGGATTCAGATTGTACATTTTCTCTAAGTATGGAAATAGTATTTGAGAAATGAAGGTCGTTGATGATGGTGCTGAGATCTACAAATTTCAGGTTGTGGTTTTGCATGATCAGCTCGATGAGTTGAATGATCAACATCACAGTTGCCCATCAGAAAAGGAAATAGATCCTCCTCATCACATCCTCCAAATATCCTGGTCTGCTTGCTATCAACTGCCTTGTGTTCATCTTTGTTGTATTCAACAGAGGAGTGTTAGCATCGAACAACCGCTTGATCTGCTTTGGTCCCAATAGAGATGTTGCGAGCTTGTCACAATTCGGCTGTTTGATGTGAACCCAATCCCAAATTGTGGTTTCTGTGTGTGTTGACTTATCGAAATCTGCTTTTCCTTCACCTTGTCACCTTACGATTTCCTCTGCTTTCGTTCAGACATGCTCACTTAATAGCAGAGACGGCTCAAGAATGGTCAGCAGCATGCAAAAATTATGACCAGTCATCAGGTTAGTTGGTGTCTTTCTGGTTAGAGAGGGTTGGGTGGATAAAATTAGTGTGAAGTAAGATATGAATGGATTATTCAGATGCTTTTCCCTCCAACATACTAGCTCTCAGACTGTCCCTTCACACCCTGCTGAATCATTCAATGCCACCAATTCGATTGTGTGTTGTATCTCAATGTCAGGTGGTGATGAATTCTATAACTTGCTAGGAATTCTGTGAATTGACCGCAGTCCATTGTCTGTAGTGGTAGTTTCCAGCAAACCCCATTTTGTAAACAACCTGTGTAAAATGTCAATAACCAAAGTGGTTGTTATGGAATTTGTAGCAGCGATTTCTGGCCATTCAAACTGTGTAGATCATGAACTACAAGCTAAAGAAAAGTTGATTGCTGGTGTTGCTTGCATTTCTCCAGAAATATCTACTTGGAGTTGTTATGGTTTTGAGTTGTCTACAGTGAGGTGATGAAATAGCTGAGAGTAAGGCTGTAAATCAGTAAGCTATATAGAATGGTGTGGGGCTGATATATGGCCTATAGAAGGACAAGTAACACGTCAACAGATGCACAAAGGTGCCTACAGTTGCAGCTCTATTCTGAAGTGCAGCCTTCCTTCCTACCTGCTGATGGGTCAATTGAAAAACAAAGGCAGTAAATTTGACTTTAGACAATAGTGTACATTGCACAATATCAGCTAGACTATATATGAAATACTGCAATGGAAAGGCAAATTGGGAAAGTTGTTTAAATGCTCGATGAGCCAAAGTAGCAGATTTTACATCATTAAAATTATCCCCAGCCTAATTATTCAGGAGGAGGGAAATAATGGAATCTGATTGAATGCTCACTTAGATTTTCTTTTTAGCCAATGTGTTTTGGATGAAATTTGAAGAAACAGGCTCCAGAATCTCTCACTTTCTACGGAGGTGGCAGTCCATGCTTAGCTGTTCCAGCTCCTTTCAGCCTGTGATTGGTCTACTTTGGTCACAGCTTGAAGGAAAGAACTGCTGATTGCAAATTAAGTAGTTTGCCTAACATCAGAATTTTTTGATTCATGTGTTCTGCTAACAACAACCTGCAGATATATAGCACCCTTAATCTACTAACATATCCCTGAGCTCTTCACAGAAACGCCCTAAAGCAACTGTGCCAGATAAGGTGAAATTGGATGAGGAGCTGTGATGAATTTGGTCGAAGAGATGTGTTAAAGGAGGAAAAAGGGGTGAAGAGGGACAGATAATTAGAGAGAATCCCAGAGATCGGGCCCTTCCCAGCTGAAGGCAAGACTATAATTGGTGGAGCAATTAAAAATGGGACACTCAAGAATCATAGAATCCCTACAGTGCAGAAAAAGGCCATTCAGCCCATCAAACTTGCACTGACAACAATCCCACCCAGGCCCTATCCCTGTAACTTCACATATTTACCCTGCTAATACCCCTGACACTAAAGGGCAATTTAGCATGGCCATTCAACCTAACCTGCACATCTTTGGATTGTGGGAGGAAACTGGAGCACCCGGAGGAAACCCACGCATACACAGGGAGAATGTGCAAACTCCACACGGACAGTCACCCAAGGCTGGAATTGAACGCACGTCCCTGGTGTTGTGAGGCAGCAGTGTTAACCACGGTGCCACCAAAAGGGCAGAGTCATAGAAGCACAGATATTTTGGAAGATCGTGGGGCTGGAGGAGATTGCAGAGATAGCAAGACCATGGAGGGATTTGAAAACAAAGAAAATAATTTCAAAATGGAGGCATTTCATAACTGGGAGCCAATGCAGGTCAGCGAGTTCAGGGTTAATGAGTGAGCAGGACTTGGTGTGAATTAGGGCATGTCAGAACACTTTTGGATGACCTCAAGTTTATTGATGATTGAATGTGAAGGCTGGCTGGACAATGGCTTCAGTCTTCCCAATATTGAATTGAAGGAATTTTCTGCTCTTCAAGTACAAGAAGTCTGACAATTTGGAGACAGTGAAATGTTGAGAGATTGTAGTGCAGTAAAACTGGATGTCTTCCACATACGTGTGGAAACTGACCAGTTTTTGGATCATATCAATGAGTAGCAGCATGTAGATGAGAAATAGGAAAGGGTCAAGCAGAAGGGACACCAGATGTAACGGTGTTAGAGTGGGAAGAGAAACCAGTAATGATAATTTTGGGCTATGATTAAATAAATAACAATGGAGCCAAGTGAGAGCAGTCCCACCCAGCTGGATGACAGCGGAGAGGTGTTAGAAGAGCATAGAGTGGTTAACAATATCAAAGGCTACAGACAGATCGGGAACATCGAGGAGGGACACACTGCCTTTGTCACAGTCATATAGGATGCTATTTGTGACTATAATTGGGGGGAAATTTAACTGGAGGAATTTATGGAGAAATTTGGAGTTCTGGGAAACAAGCACAGATTTGGAAGGCTACAGCACTTTCTGGGATATGGAGTGAAGCCTGCCAGAATGGGCCCAGACAGATACTTAATTGCAAATTAATTTGCAGTTTATGTGTTGATTGTGCTGATTGACAAACATGGCTTTGCATTGAAGAGTATATAAGAGTGTGTCCTGACAGACTTGTACTGAACATTATTACCTGGTTACTGTGATTGAGTAGGTTCTTGAATGTGAACCCCTCACCCTGTTCCAATCTGTGCATCATTCAAAATGAGAGATGGTCAGGTTGCGTATTCCCATTGACTGCGCCATTCAAGCGAGGGTTGTATGTACAACTTGGATTGTCAAATAACTAAATTCCCGGCTCCACAAAGACTGTCCACCATCTACAAGATAGAAATCAGGAGTGTGATGGAATACTCCCAACTTGCCTGGATGAGTCCAGGTCCAACAACACACAAGAAGCTCAGCACCGTTCAGGATCAAACGGCCTGCGTGACTGGCATCTCATTCAGCACTTTAAGCATCCACACCCTCCACCACCGACACACTATGGCTGCAATGTTTACCATTCACAAAATATAGTGCAACAACTCACCAAGACTCCTTCAATAACATTTTCCACACCCATGACCTCTACTGCCAGGAAAAACAAATGCAACAGGCAAATGGGAGCACCACCACCTGCAAGTTCCCTCCAAGTCACTCAACATTCTGACCTGGATGCATATTGTTGTTTCTTCATTGTTGCTGGGCCCAAAGTATTGCAACTTCCTCCCTAACAGCACTGTGGGTGTACCTACACTGCAAGGCCTGTTGCGGTTCCAGAAGGCAGCTCACCACCAACTTCTAAAGGGCAATTCAGGATAGGTAATAAATGTTGACCTTGACAGCAACATCCACACCCCATGAATGAATAAAAGGAGGCTGACATTGCTTACACAACAATGACTGTGTCATTCAAATCCAACCTGGAAGTAACCCTAATCTGTTACTTTTCATGTGTTAGAAATTACTGTTGATGCTATGATTAGATGAGTGCTAACTGTTCATATGGAATTCCCCTGCCTGCAGTTTTAACAAGGGGCATTAACCTCATTGAAAACTGATTACAGTTGCTTTAAAATCATGGGCAGACACATGGCAACTGAATAAGTTGAATGTTCAAATGCTCTTCTCACCAACAGTCACTATTAACCATCTATATTTGCAGTCATGGGAACAGGTCACTTGCTGGTGAACAGATAGATAAAAGCTTCTATTCCACATAGAGCTCACAAACCAGACTCATGACTTCCCTCCAATAATACATCCTGCAGCCAGTGAGTCAATAAAAAAAGAAAACCACACATCGAGGAAGAAACACAGCTTTATCCAAGGCTTCCTTCCTGCCTCCAAACTATAGAATCTTCCAATTCAACCAATCAAAATCAAATTGTCATGACCTTTTTCCTGCTAAAGGTGCATTACTGTAAAGAGGGGAAAAGAATTACTGATGGAATGAAATATTGAGTCATGTTGCAAGGGTTAGGAGAGAGGGGAATTCACACCTGGTCAAAAAGAAGGGTTTGAGAGGAAGATATTGTAAAATGGTTAATACTAAAGAGAGGAAAAAGGGTGAGGGAGCTGACTGTTGTGTCACCAATAGTCAGACAAGGGACAAAAGACTTGCATTTATATTGCAGCCTTCATGACCCAAGGATGCTTCAAATCCTTTTACAGTCAATGAAATTAGTTTGAAGTGTAGAAAATATGCACAGCAAGGCCTGACAGGTAGGAATTACATAATGATCAGTAAGACGTCTCACAACACCAGGTTAAAGTCCAACAGGTTTATTTGGAATCTCGAGCTTTTGGAGCACTGCTCCTTCATCATCCCACTCACCTGATGAAGGAGCGGCACTCCGAAAGCTCAGGATTCCAGATAAGCCTGTTGGACTTTAACCTGGTAGTTGTGAGACTTCTTTATGTGTTCACCCCAGTCCAACGCCAGCATCTCCACATTATAGTGATCAGATTAGCTGCTGGTTGAAGGGTCAGGTCATGAGAGAGAGCTCCCCTACTCTTCTTCAGTGTAGTGTCGTGGGATCTTTTAAATCTAATTGAGAGGGTAGATGGGGCCTCTGTTTAATTTCTTAATCAAAAGATGGCACTTCTGACAGTGCAGCACAGCCTCATTGCTGTAAGTATTTCACTTCCTGATTACCGAATAGTGGGAGACATTTGAGAAATATCCATACGTGAAGGCAATGGCTTGGATTGTGTGTAAAACATTTACCAATGAAATTAGTACATGTGCAAAAACAGGGTTGTGGTTGTATACCTATGGCTAATCAACAATCCCATTGCACAACACTGCTGTAAACATTAATTTGATAGCATTTAGTATAATGCATATTGATTTATATTGAATTAAAATAATACTTCAACTGCACTGCTAAAATACCTTCAATTCTCCCATAGAATCAACTTCAAAATGTTTATATTTTTAACATTGTGTTAAGAGGAAATTATTAAATGGAAGCATTAATGAATCAGCACAGAAATTATGTGACGATTTCACAAAGACTGGTCTTCACAGGAATATTTATTAACAAGTGAAATAAACCAAATATTTGAAAAGGTGAAATAATGAGCTGCAAATTGGCTTTTTTGAATCTGAGAGAGTTTTGACTTGTTTGCTGATGATGATCCAGTCAGTTTCGTTATTGATCTATCAGTGAGGGGCAGCTTATCCGTCAGGGCCATTTGAAAGCTGCGGCATATATTTGTCCTTGAACTTTGCAGAGATCTGCCATGGCCATGAAATTCAGCAGATCAAAACCATCCTCTGCAATCATCGATAAAAAACACCACAAGTTTTGGGAAGGGAAGGTGGAGGAATAGGGGTTGGGAAGATGGAGGAATATTCTCCAAAATGTTGAGTGGATTGTCAAATTTAACCTAAAATGATGCGTGGTTGGTGCAGGCATCATTTCCCTGGCATGAATTTCATCCCCATTGTGCAGCTGGAGGGCGATGCTACAGAGGCCTTGCGCTATTCTGCTGGGTCATGCTGGAACATGCTGTGACATACTAGGATGTGGTGGGGGATGTTGGGATGTTCTAGGATGTTCTGGGGCATGCTGGGGCATGCGGGGATGTGATGGAGGATGCTGAGATGTTCTAGGACATGCTGGGACATACTGAATCATGTAGGATGTGATGGGGTATGTTGAGGTGTTCTGGGACATCCTGGGACATCCTGGGACATTCTGGGACATGTTGGGACATGCCGGGACATACTGAGTCATGCTAGGATGTGATGGGACATGCTCAGATATGCTGGGGCATGCTGGGACATACTGGATTTGATGCGAGATGCTGGGATGTTATAGGATGTGCTGGGTCATGCTCCAACATGCTGGAACATATGGGATGTGATGGGGATGCTGGGGTGATCTCGGAGATACTGGGACATGCCAGGACAAACTGATTCATGCTAGGATGTGATGGGTCATGCTGGATTATGCTGGAATGTGCTAGGATGTCCTAAAACTGTCACTGCTGCCTTTGTGTGGACCAATCTGGCCTCTGTGAAATGTAGCAATACCCACTGGCAAATGCAGCAAATCAGTATGGACATATGTGTTAGGACAATTATGTCACCAGCTGGTTCCAATGCAGCCCATGTGATGCACCCTCTCGAGAAAGAACTCCATACAGACTTTCCCAGCATGTGCTGGAAGCCTATGAGAGAACGTTATCCTGAATCCAGGCAGCCCGACTCACTTAGGCAATGCCAGGATATCTAACTTGGACCATGTAAGTCTGGAGCACGAGTTTGTTTGTCTATCTGTAAGCAAAAAACATGGAGCAGTAAGATGGCCCCTGCACTTACGTTCTTTGAGGGACCAGGTTTTCAAAATTGAAGGTCGGTTCATTTTTAGGAACTTCAACTATTGCAAAATGCCTGAAAGTAGCCTGGAGTGTTTCAGGAGTTGTTCTGATTTCCTGCATTTGCCAGTGGGTATTGTTACATTTTGACAGATAGGCCAGATTGGTCTACACAAAGGCAACAGTGATGGTGCGTCTGGCTCTGAACCACCTTAGATAATGGAAGCTACAGAGATGGTAACATCTGAAAGATGCCTTCTGCTCCCTTGAAACCAGACACGACCATGCTGCTTGACAGTAGCAAGAGGCTGCTCAGCAGGCTAGTCAGTATACCCAGAGTTATTATTTCATGTAATATGAGCAACACTGACAAGGCCAGAATTTGTTGTCCATTCTTAGTTGCCTAAGAGAAGGTGGTAGTGAGTTGCCTTCTTCAACCATTGCAGTCCCACTGACCTACATGATGTAAGTACACCCACATTGCTGCTGGGAAGGGTGTTCCAGCATTTTGACCCAACAGCAGTGAAGGAATGGTGATGTATTTCCAATATTAGGATGATGAGTGACTTGGAGGGGAACTTGTAGGAGGTGGTGTCCCAGGTATTGGCTGCCCTTGTCCTTCTATGTGGTAGAGTGCACGGGTTTGGAAGGAGCTGTTGAAAGGGGCTTGGCAAGTTGCTGCAGGGCATTTTGTAAGTACATACTACTGCTACTGTGCCTTGGTAATGGAGGTAGTGAATGTTTAAGATGTAACGTAGGGTGCCAATTTAGCAGGCTGCTTTGTCCTGGATGGTGTTGAGCTTCTTGAGTGTTGTTGGAGCTGCACCCATCCAGGCAAGTGGAGAGTATTGCATTACACTCCTGACTTGTGCCTTGTAGATGATGGGCAGGGTTTGAGGAGTCAGGAAGTGAGTTACTTGCTACAGAATTCCCAACCTTTGACCTAAACTTGTAACCATGGTACTTGTACAGCTGGTTCAGTTCAGTTTCTAGCCAATGTTAAACCCTGGGATGTTGACAGTGGGGGATTCAGTGGTGGTAATTCCATTGAGTGTCAAGGCGGGATGTTGAGATTCACTCTTGTTGGAGATGGACATTCTCTGGCACTTATGTGTGATAAATGTGTATGCCGATTGGTGCTCTCCCACATTCCACTCATTAAGGTCCTCATCTGAGTCCCCTGTAACAGAACTCACATGTGACTTTACCCTCCAGTGAACTTACGACTCAGGGGTCCTTGTGCATCATCCGTTCTGTTCTTTTCCCCCCTATTATGCATCACCTTTGTCCTGCAAGAGATCGAATAAAATGCCAGTGGTATAGGGCTGCTGTTGGATGTTGAATAGCTGGAGGTATATGGAGGAAGTGAGAGGTGGGTGTGAGGATAGCAGCATTGGTGGAATATCTGGATAATATTGTGCATACCGTGTGACAGAGTGTACTTCTGGTTGAGTGGTGAGGGTGTGGTGCATTAATCAGTGTGAGATTTATGGTGTGGTATGTAGATGATGTGATGTAAAGATGCATGCACTGACCTTTTCCACCCACACCAGGTCATTAGACATCTTGCGGTACTGCTGTTTGATCCTTGGTCCCATTTCCTGGCATTGACCTCTCAGGCTATCTGCTCCACTCTCTTGTGATAGACGTCCTTGAGGGCTTCCTGCTCACTTGCTGAATGATGGTGTCTCTCCTCCTGTCCACCTCCTCTGTTAATTCCACCAGTGTTGCATTTGTCAGCTTGGAACCCTCTCCCTGAACTGGTGTTCCATTTTCCATGCTTTAAATTCCAGCAGCCTTTTTCAGTGCAGTTTCCATTTAAGAGGGGCTGACTTCCTTTTAGAAGGGCAGGCTAACTACATCGCGTATCCCACCACGTTCAGCCCCACATTGAAAGCAGAGGCAGCTGACAACACAAAGAGGAAACCAGCAGCAAGGAAAATGCTTGGCCCCTCACTGCAATCATGGCAATGAGGTGCGGGCATCAAGGTTCTTTTATGCCCATCTTGGACAGAACTAGGAGGGGCAGATTGCAAATCGCTACCCCTGTGCCCAGAGAAAACAGGGCAGACAAATGTTTAACCACTTGTACCCAATTCCCGCTGGCCTGCTTCTGTGGGTGCACTTCCATTTTCTTGATAAAAGAGGCCACTTGTTTACAGTGACAGCATAAAACAAATTCCCTTTTTTTATGAAATGATATTGGGGGATCTTGTCGGGTTTTTATAAGTGTTTCTGGTTGGCATTGCACAATTTAATCTGATCCTAATAAAGCACATGGATTCATGTGCTGCAAACTACACGTATAAATGTCCAATGTGCTCCTATTGTACTGTTGTGGCCAACATGGTGTTTTATTCCACCAGTTCGACCATTTAATAATGTCCACCACCAGTTACGGGGAATTCCTTTTCATGTTGCAATATCTCCAGTGGAGCATGCAAGGGATAATTGTATTTCTCCCTCTTCAAGTTAAACAATAAACAAATTAGATTTATTCTTCTGATAGCATTTACTTACGCAGAGTTATAATTTCTTAATTCAGCTCAAAGTGTCTGGTTGCACAATGTCAAATATCAATTAAGTCCATATTTGTACAAATATTTACATATATTATCTTTAACGTTTTAAAACAAATTACTTTCTATCACAGGCATGACAATGTGCTTATAATATCATTCCAACTCACAGTGTATTGCAGCTTACATATAGATATTGGCTAGAATTTTCCAGCCCTTGACACCGGTGGGGTCTTCCAATCCCACCGTTGTAAACAGAGATTTCAATGGTTTGCCAGCCCTGCCGCAGGTTCTCCCATGGCGGGGGTGGCTGGGAAATTCCGGCCCCTGCATCCTAAATTTCACAAGAATAAAAAGATTTATCACAGCAGACAGGAAAACAAGGAGGGCATTCAGCCCTTCAAGTCTGTTCTACCATTCAATCAGATCATGGTTTATCTGTACCTCAGTTCCATTCACCCACTATTGTTCCATATTCTCTTGATATCTTTCCCAAAGTGAATCTACCTGTATTCCATTGACCCAGAACTCATGACTTTCTGGGGATCTAGTTCCAGAGTTCCACTACCATCTGCATGAAAAAGTTAGTTTCCTTATTTTACTTGTAGCATATGACTATATGGGGGTTGGTTAGCTCAGTTGGCTGGTTTGTGATGCAGAGCGAAGCCAATAGTGCAGGCTCATTTCCTGTACCAGCTGCGGTTATTCATGAAGGCTCACCTTCTTGCCCCTTGCCTGAGGTGTGGTGATCCTCAGGTTAAAATCACCACCAATCAGCTCTCCGCTATGGCCACCTGGGGACTATGGCGACTTCACCTTTCATGCAATCTGGCGCTATGTGAATTCAGTTCCAGTATCTTATTGTGACCTTTTCCCTTCAACACATCTGATATTTGA
Organism: Mustelus asterias; assembly: GCF_964213995.1. Lineage (NCBI taxonomy): Eukaryota > Metazoa > Chordata > Chondrichthyes > Carcharhiniformes > Triakidae > Mustelus > Mustelus asterias. The sequence continues at coordinate 85,672,001 of NC_135804.1, read as the reverse complement.
AATGAAAATGGGAAGACTGTCACTCATCCAAGAGTTTAGCAACAGGTTACTCAGTCCAGGTGAGTTCTCATTCGTATATCTGTCTGGCGTGTTCTCATTGGTATATCTGTCTGGTGAGTTCTCATTGGTATATCTGTTCTCTTCCAGTTTGAATTCCTTCCCTTTTCTCCTCATGGGAATGGGAATTGTAGGAAGCACACGCATGCCCAATTTTTATAGATGTAAAAATGACAGACTGTGCCTCCATAGTTTGCCACAGTACATTCCCTGTGAATACCACACACTGCTGTGAACACAGGAGGCCATTTGGTCCATTGTGTCTCTGCTGGCTCTCTGTAAGACCTACCCAGTTCCCTTCACTTGCCTACTCAGCCCCATAGCCTTGCAAATATTTCCTGTTAGGTTTATATCTAATTCCAGGACTTGTCATGTTCCCTTTTAAAGCGGGTGGGGTGGGGGGAGTTTAACCTGAGTAAGATGCTCTTTCGGAGAGTCGGTGCAGAATTGATGTGTTGAAGGCTTCCTTCTGCACTGTAGGGATTCTATGATTCATTGACCATTCACATGGGGAGACCGTGATACGAACTGACATGACCTGAGCCCACACGAACCTCGCCAACTGTACTTTAGTGTGGGATGCCTAGATCATTGTCTTTGCTTTTACATTGCAAATCCTCTCCTACAGAACAGCAGATGGCGCCTCAGGTGGGAACTTATTACAGTTACCCTCTATTTATCATTCAATGGTACATCTTACTTTTCCAGCTATTTTGCTTTGGACAATAGCTAGTCTATAGGCCTAGGCCTATATTACCATGCCCGAAAACTGAAATGATCTGAAATCTGAAATGCAACCGACCTTAAAGAATTTAATTAAAGGATACTCCGCTTGTATCAGGGCTGAAAAGTTTGCTGAACTAAACTGAGATGATTTGCACAGGCTCATTACAATTAAACCAGTGATAGCAAAAGTATGAGGAGAAAAACAAATGTTCACCATCAGTTTATAAATAAGCATTGGTGATAGAAAAGCAGTTTGCATAAGAGTGCACCAAGCTCAAGTGAAGCTGGCAGTGAATTGGTTGCCCTGTTTGAGAGCAGATATTCACTCCATCTGACGAAGGAGCAGCGCTCCGAAAGCTAATGGCATTTGCTACCAAATAAACCTGTTGGACTTTAACCTGGCATTGTTAAAACTCTTACAGTGAATTGGTTCAACAGTGTACAGCGGATATACAGGCCTAGGCCAGGTCAAATGTTGTAGTTCAGTTCTGATGGCAGACAGACAAAACTTTCTCCTGTCCCTAAGTTGCTGGATAACTCTCTATCTTGTATCATACTCTGGCATGGTACTTTAGGATAAATAAACAACTAAATAAGCAAACATGTGCAGGATGAAATTTGTTTGCAGTAAATCTGCAACCTGTTTTAGACCTCGTCAAATTAACTATTGCATGTGTCAATAATGACATGTGCTGCAAAATAAACCAGCTTTAGAGAGCAAAATGATGAGAGGAATGTACAGTATGATGGGTTAACAGTTACGATAATGAGTTAGTGATATGTGTCATGATATAACAATGTTATCAGAGGCCATGTGCTAGAGACGAGGTAGAATAAACAGTGTGTACTCCAGAGATGTGCCTACTCTGTAGCCTCTCTTGTATATAGTGTTAATTAGGTAGTTTTGAAGGAACCTACTATGGTCAGGCTGAAAAAGATCCTTTCTCCCACAGTTGTACAGTCAGAATAAGGAAGTTGCTTTCCAGTTATAAGCTTGCAGACTTGTGCTGGTTGGAATTCTTAGGATTTCAATTTAGGATTTCCTCCTGGCCTCTCCCACAACTGTACTTTCCAGTGAAGTTATGGAGCAAAACGAGGCCAACTACATGAAAATTGCAGACTGTTTTCTGAAATGGAATGCAGGAAATGCTCAGGAACTGGTGAAGAAAAATGCAGACAGCTCCATCTGAGTAATGTCAAGCATCAGCAAGGCAGGACATGGAGAGAGTTCCACACATAGAAATGGAAAGAGACTGTTCACTTTCTCGAGCCACTTCTGTCAGTCAATTAGCACATAGCTGATCTCCCTCATGTCCTTCTACTCTATTTATCCGCAGTTGTATAATATCTTGATAGCCTTGCCAAATAAAAATCCATCGGTCTGGATGATTTCAATTGATCCAGCAGACACAACCTTTGTTACTTTCAGGGTCTCCTGGACAGCCTCCCACATGCACATATAGGCTTCCGATCTAACTAAGCTGCCGTATTAAAATAGTCATCCTTGTGTTCTGATTATTTCCTATTGTTGTCCTCCCCGTTGTGTCATCTCCTCCAGTCCTACAACCTTCTGAAATCAGCACGCTCTTTCAATTCTGGCCTCTTGTGTACCCTTGATTTCCTTCGCTCCACCATTAGGGATTGTGGTTTCAGCTAAATAGGTCCAAATTTCTAGAACCTACTGCCTGAATTTCTCCACCACTCTATCTTCTCCGCTTCTTTTCAGAAGCTTTTAAAAACTGACCCCAGGTTTCTTGATTGCCTGTCCTAATGTCACCTCAGGTGCTCAGTATCAACTTCTGCCTGTAATGCTCTTGGGACATTTCTACTCCACTAAAGGCGCTATATAAATGCATGTTGTTGTTTTGGTGACTTGAGCTCGGATTTCCAATTCGTGTTACAAAGTGCTCCTGCTTGTACTAGTGATTTACCAACGTTTCCATAATGGGAGGTATTTAGTTATATATATTTCCCTCCCTTGTATCGAGCAAGGCACCACAGTGTCTCTTATACAATGTCATTGCTGGCATGTGCTGGAGCACATATACCTGCCCCCATCTGACACAGTTGGGTATTGCGAGGGGCTAGGAAGGAGTGCATTGCTCCCAGGCTGCCAACACCAGTGCCCGGGAGACAATCATCAATTGTCAGTCATGGGAGACACGAGACAATCAGGGAAAGTTGGTATCCCTGTGTAAACAGGCCACTGAGTCCTCATAATTCTCTCAAAATTCAGATGTCTCTGAAAATGTTATCACTTGCCAATTGTTTTCTCAGCAGTAACTGAAATTTTAATTACCAAATTAAGGATTTAGCCAAAATATAAATTATGAAAGGGGCCACGTTTTGCAATAACATGATTACGTTTATCAGTTGAATCTTTGCTGCATCTTATGGAGTCTTCATTAAATTTTTTATCTTGTGCCTCCTCCTAAAGCTTGGCTCTGGCTTGACAATGTTTGACCAGAACTGTGACTTGGTGAGCTGAATCTAGATTCTGCAAACCGAATATGTAGCCTTGTAGCAAAAGACTATACTGAGGAATATTTATTTCTTCAAATTCAAGGGGATTTTGTTAGAGATTTTCCAAGATGATTTGCAAAACAGCGAAAAGACCATTCTCAAAAGCTGAACTGAGTGACATTCACATTGAACATTAAACTAGGAAGCACAATGAGGTGTGTGTATCAGAACCTTTATTGCATGAGGGGAGGAGAGGAGAGAGTCCTGAGAGACACACTTTTCCCCACAAATCCCACCCCAAACATAGCTAGCTGCAATTGTTGGCTGTATCCCTGCCATACAGTGCCATAGCCACATGTTATGTTCCAGTGGGATAGAAATTGTAACGAGAGAGAGAAGCAAAAAGAAGGTTCAAGTGCATGAGGAGCAGAAGATTCTGACAGCAGAACCGGAGAGAAAGCTTTTGGCTGGAAAGTTATGGCCATTCCTGCTGGTGGAATATTCCCATCTCGCCACAAATTCTCTGACTTTGCTGCAGTGGGAGCGTGGCGTGAGCGGCCTGTAAGATCGAGCCTTACCTCTCATTAGTCTGGGGAGAATTTGAACTCACAGCCCTGGAGTGAAAACAGGTTACTAACTTCTGGCACCATCCACTTTCATCAAGTTTGCCACAATTTTAAGTAAAAGGAGGAGAGATAGCAATCATTGTGTTGACTGAGACCCTTTCTCCAGTCGATTGACAGACGCAACACAGATATTTTTGAATCAAATCACTTGTTTATTTAACAAAATATAAAATCCCAGTGCTTATCACTACTATACCCTGTTTAAAACATACAAACAATTCTACCTTCCTTTGCTGCCACTAAAAATTCCTCAGCATAGGTTTAAACAAACAATACTTATCTAATGACTTCTAGTAAAATTGTAGAGACGTCACCACCTAATTGTACAGGCCAGACATGAACGGGGATCGAACTCCATCTTCAAGCTGAACACTTGAGGTTCCCTTCCATGATGGTTCTTTCTATAGGTTATCGCTGATTTGGCTAAGTCTGTGACAACATTTAAATCTTCCTTGGGACTGTGTGCCTGCTTGAATTTCTCTGCTCCCTCAGATTACCGCAGATGTCCATGTTAATGGCCTCCCACCCGTCAAAGTCGCTATCTCCTTCCTCCCGTTCAGTGAGTGATCGTTTACAACCATTTGTTCGTTTCACATCTCTGGCACTTCAAACTGACAACGATCACCTTTTGAAATCTAGGGACTTCCTGCAGTCTTGTATCCTGTGGCAGAACTGCCGATTCTTATAGTATCTCTGTAACTTAGCCACATTTCCCATCAGCTTTAATATCTCTCCTTTACTTAGCCAATTTTCCAGCAACATTTGTGCCATGCCCACAATTGGGAATTATTTTAATTTTGGGCGATTGTGTAAATATTGAATCTTCTCCTGCTATATACCCCCACATCAAAACACACTGCCAGAAAAGGTAAAGGGAGCAGATTCAATACATATTCAGTAGGAACTTTCAAAAGGAAATTGGATGCATACTTGAAAAGGAGACAGTTTCAGAGCAATGGGGAAAGATTGAGTGGAAATAATATCAACGATGTGGTAGAGGCAGGATACACTAAATACTTTCTTTCAGTGCAGAGAGAGTCCATAGGCTGAATTTAACCCACACCCCCCCCGCCCCCCCCCCCCCCCCCCCCCCACTCTGCCAGGGGTGAGTTGTCAGACAGGAAAGGGGACAGAAAATTGGGCATAATCTATAGGGCACTGTTCACAGTGCCTTACTGCCTGCCCTCACCTTGCCACAATTTTACCCATAGTGGGGGAGGTTCCAGCAGCCTATGTGAACAAACCACTGAGTCCCTGCAATTTTTCCACAAATTCAGAAATCTCTGAAAATGTTATCACTTGCCAATATTTTCTCTGCAGTAATTGGAATTTTAATGTCCAGAATAAGGATTTAACCAAAATATAAATGAGATAAAGTCTTCCCCTGGACCTATTGAGGCCCTTAAATGGGCAACTAATGACCACTTAAGGACCTTTACCCATCCTGCCACAATTTCTTCTACAGTGGGCAAAGGCTGGTGCCAAGTGTGGAGGCCAGCAGTTTCCACTGATCAGGCTGGTAGCAGGCAGTGGAAGAGCTACCTCCTTTGTGGGCTTCCTGGGCCCAGTGGAGGGCTCTCTGGTCTTCCCCTTCCATGGGAAGGTGAGGGCAGGAATGGAGTGAGGTGGAAGATGAATGTGTGGCTGAGGGACTGGTGCAGGGGGCAGGGATTCAGGTTCCTGGACCATTGGGACCTCTTTAGGGGCAGGGGTGATCTGTATACAAAAAACGGGTGGAACTTGAATCACACGGGGACCAATATCCTGGCCGGTAGGTTGGCTAAGGTTACTGGGGAGAATTTAAACTAGATAGGTTGGGGGGAGGGGAGCTAGAAGAGTTGACTAGGATCAAGGAACTAATTGATGGGGTGGAGGATGCAGGGGTAAGGGGAATTACAAAATTAATGGTAGAGGAGAGGGTGCAAGTGAATGAAGGCGGTAATTTAGATAAGGGAGTAGAGGGAGAGGGTGTTCGCGACTCATCAAAGCGGGTCCAGATAAAAGCTGGAATAAGGACACTTTGCCTGAATGCACGAAGCATTCGGAACAAGGTAAATGAGTTGATGGTGCAAATCAGCACGAGTGGGTACGATCTAGTGGCCATTACAGAAACGTGGCTGAAAGGTGACCAGGACTGGGAGATGAATATCCAGGGGTATCAGGCGTTTAGGAAGAATAGACAGGAAGGAAAAGGTGGTGGGGTCGCGCTATTAATAAGAGATAATATCAGGGTAGTACTGAGGGATGACATAGGCTCTGAGGAACAAAACGTGGAATCATTATGGGTAGAGATGAGGAATAGTAGAGGGAGAAAGACACTAGTAGGTGTGGTATATAGGCCCCCAAATAATAATGTTGAGGTAGGGAGGGCTATAAACAAGCAGATAAGGGATGCGTGTAAAAACGGAACGGCAATAATCATGGGGGACTTCAACATGCACATTGACTGGCAGACTCAAGTCGGTAAGGGTGGAATGGAGGAAGAGTTCTTAGAATGCTGTCGGGATAGTTTCCTTGAACAGCATGTTACGGAACCGACGAGGGAACGAGCTATTTTGGATCTGGTATTGTGTAACGAGGTAGGTAGAATTAAGGATCTTATTGTGAAGGACCCTCTTGGGTCTAGTGACCACAATATGGTCGAATTTCTGATTCAGATGGAAGAGGAGAAAGTTTGGTCCCAAACCAGTGTCCTCTGTTTGAACAGAGGGAAATATGATAGGATGAGGGATGAATTGGCTAAGGTAGACTGGGAGAACAGGCTGGCAGGTAGGATAGCTGAGGAACAGTGGAGGATTTTTAAGGAGATCCTTTTCAGTTCTCAGCAAAAATATATTCCAGCAAAAAACAAGGATTGTAAGAAAAGGGAGAACCAGCCGTGGATAACGAAGGAAATAAAGGAGAGTATTAAAATAAAAACAGCTGCGTACAGAGTGGCCAAAAATAGTGGAGAAACAAGTGATTGGGAAAAATTTAAGAAACAACAAAGAGAGACTAAGAAAGCGATAAAGAAAGGAAGGATAGACTATGAAGCTAGGCTAGCAATTAATATAAAAAATGATAGTAAAAGTTTTTATAAATATATAAAAAGGAATAGAGTGGCTAGAGTGAATGTTGGACCCTTGGAGGACGAGAGGGGGGAGTTAATAGTGGGAAATGAGGATATGGCTGAGTCTTTAAATAAGTTTTTTGTGTCGGTCTTCACGGTGGAGGACACAAATAGTTTGCCAAATATTAACGATAGAGGGTTGGCAGCAGGAGAAATACTTAATACAATTAATGTTACCAGAGAGGCAGTGCTGGGTAGACTAATGGGACTGAAGGTGGATAAGTCCCCGGGTCCGGATGGAATGCATCCCAGGGTATTGAAAGAAATGTCAGAGGTAATAGTGGATGCGTTAGTGATTATTTATCAAAACTCGTTGCATTCTGGGGTAGTGCCGGTTGATTGGAAAACGGCTAATGTTACGCCGCTGTTTAAAAAAGGAAGGAGACAAAAGGCGGGTAACTATAGGCCGGTCAGCTTAACGTCTGTAGTAGGGAAAATGCTGGAATCCATTATTAAAGAGGAGATAGCAGGGCATCTGGATAGAAATGGTTCGATCAATCAGACGCAGCATGGATTCATGAGGGGAAAGTCGTGCTTGACGAACATGTTGGATTTTTATGAAGATGTGACGAGGGCGGTTGATGGAGGAGAACCGGTGGATGCGGTGTTTTTGGATTTCCAAAAGGCGTTTGATAAGGTGCCCCATAAAAGGCTACTGAAGAAGATTAGGGCACACGGAGTTGGGGGTAGTGTGTTAAAGTGGATTGGGGACTGGCTATCCGACAGGAAGCAAAGAGTCGGAATAAATGGGTGTTTTTCCGGTTGGCGGAAGGTAACTAGTGGCGTGCCGCAGGGATCGGTACTCGGGCCGCAACTATTTACCATTTATATAGATGATCTGGAGGAGGGGACGGAGTGTAGGGTAACGAAGTTTGCAGACGACACAAAGATAAGTGGAAAAGTGAATCGTGTGGAGGACGGAGAAGATCTGCAGAGAGATTTGGACAGGCTGAGTGAGTGGGCGAGGATATGGCAAATGGAGTACAACGTTGAGAAATGCGAGGTTATACACTTTGGAGGAAATAATAACAAATGGGATTACTATCTCAATGGAAACAAATTAAAACATGCTACCGTGCAAAGGGACCTGGGGGTCCTTGTGCATGAGACGCAAAAGCCCAGTCTGCAGGTACAACAGGTGATCAAGAAGGCAAATGGGATGTTGGCCTATATTGCGAAGGGGATAGAATATAAAAGCAGGGATGTCTTGATGCACCTGTACAGGGCATTGGTGAGGCCGCAGCTGGAATACTGTGTGCAGTATTGGTCCCCTTATATGAGGAAGGATATATTGGCATTGGAGGGAGTGCAGAGAAGGTTCACCAGGTTGATACCGGAGATGAGGGGTTTGGATTATGAGGAGAGGCTGAGGAGATTGGGTTTGTACTCGTTGGAGTTTAGAAGGATGAGGGGGGATCTTATGGAGACTTATAAGATAATGCGGGGGCTGGATAGGGTGGAGGCGGAGAGATTCTTTCCACTTAGTAAGGAAGTTAAAACTAGAGGACACAGCCTCAAAATAAAGGGGGGTCGGTTTAAGACAGAGTTGAGGAGGAACTTCTTCTCCCAGAGGGTGGTGAATCTCTGGAATTCTCTGCCCACTGAGGTGGTGGAGGCTACCTCGCTGAATATGTTTAAAGCGCGGATGGATGGATTCCTGATCGGTAAGGGTATTAAGGGTTATGGGGATCAGGCGGGTAAGTGGTACTGATCCACGTCAGATCAGCCATGATCTTATTGAATGGCGGGGCAGGCTCGAGGGGCTAGATGGCCTACTCCTGCTCCTATTTCTTATGTTCTTATGTTCTTATGTTTCACCTGCTTCCCTAACCTGCCCACGCTGATCTCTCCTCTCCGCCCTCAACCACCCCACCAAGCTCCTCTTTTCCTCACTTGCTGGGGCCTTCCTGCATATGCCTGGTAATGCCCTTTCCACTTTCCTTGGTGTCCAGTTCCAGTGACTATCGCTCTTGGGGCCTGGATGCAGTCGCAGCAGTGGCCATAATCCTGGTTGCATGGCTGGTTAAAGTCCAACAGGTTTATTTGGTAGCAAAAGGTGTGGCTTTTGCTACCAAATAAACCTGTTGGACTTTAACCTGGTGTTGTTAAACTTCTTACTGTGTTTACCCCAGTCCAACGCCGGCATCTCCACATCATGCATGGCTGGTACCAGCCATTTGATTGGCCGCCAGTTCCCAGAGGCAGGACTCCATCAGTTGGGATTGGAGGGCGGTCTTCAAGGCACTTGATGGCCCTCAGAGTGTTAAATAGATGTGGAGAAACTGCCCATAGCTGGGGATTATTGCTTGCCCCAAGAATTGATGCCTGGAGTTGGAGATGGGGGTGATGGGCCCAGCTGAACCTAAAATTGAAGCCGGTGAATCTATATTGCCTTGAATCATAGCAATGTGAAAGTGCTTTGTGCATAATAATTTTGCCAGAATTATATTGGTTTGAATGATCAAATTTCCAACTGTGAGTAATTACTGAATTGAGTACCTCCAATAATGGATAATTGATGAAATAAATATTTTAGATTGTGATAATTAATGAATTATGTACCTGCAATGATTGGTAATTAATGAATATAGTATTTCAAGAGTGAGTAATTAATGAATTGATTCCTTCCATTAGTAGACAGTTAACAAATTGAGCATTCCAATATTGGATAATTAATCAATTAACTACTTTCAATAATGCAAAGTTAATGGTTTAAATGACAAACCATATCTAGTTTATTCCTAATTAGCACACATCGTAGCACATTGAATTTTTAATCAAACACATTTTAGCTTCATTGATTAGAAACACAGAAACATAGAAAGTAGAAGCAGGAGTAGGCCATTCATCCCTTTGAGCCTGCTCTGCCATTCAAATTGATCATGGCTGATCATCAAATTCAATATCCTGTTCCCTCTTCCCCACATATCCCTTGATTCCTTTAGCCCCTTGAGCTATATCTAATTTCTTCTTGCAATCAGACAACATTTTGGCTTCAACTACTTTCTATGGTAGTGAATGCCACACATTCACCACCCTCTGGGTGAAGAAATTTCTCCTCACCTCATGTTCTAAAAGGTTTATCCCTTATCCTCAAACAATGATCCCCTAGTTTTGGACTCCCCCATCATTGGGGACATTCTTTCTGAATCTACCCTGTCTAACCCTGTTAGAATTTTATAAGTTTCTATGAGATCCCCCCTCACTTTTCTAAACTCTAAGACTCCCGATTCTACCATAACATCGGAACTAAGGCTCTTAGACATTTGTCGTGAAATGGTTCTGTTTTGCATTCTCTGATGTTACATGACAGCCACTGCTGCTGTTCTCAAAACATCTGAAGCAGTGCAGAGTGGCAGCTGCAATATTCATCCTATGCAAGTGATCTGGACTTATGCGCAAAAACTTCACAGTACTTTCACGAGTGCAGTTGCGGCAGGAAAGCTCGTCAATTGCTTGTTTTCATGAGTAGAAATACTTAAGAGACATTGATCGGATGATTAGATTATATCTTCTTCCTGAAAATAACACAATGTGGAGGATGGAGTTGGAAGGGGGTGCAGTGGAGGGGGGAGGTGGAGGAATGGAGGGGTGATATCTGCTAACTAGCTGATTAAAACATCAAAACTGTAAAACAAAATCACTAGATTCAGGATGAAAGGTATAATGCAATGTTCATTCCCAATCAATATTACTCACTCTCCATAGATGCCCAAACCTTGACTTATACTGGGACTAACTGATCGGCTTGATTTATATTGATCAGTGTAACAATTCACAAATGATCTCAGTTGGGTACAACAACAAATTGAATTGCCTCTTGATCTTTATCAAGGACCATTGATTACTCATTGTACAAAATAAAGCACCTTCAACCTTCAAGATTTATTACTGCGAGGCCTGAACATAGCCCACAGGATTGGGCAAATGAGACCTTGGCACAAAATTTACAATCAAATAATTGAAGGCCATGGCCAAGGCAGCTTCCTCTAACACAAGCTGACTCTATGGGAACATCAAGGACACATGCAATAGAAAACAATCTGAAAGTGCATTCATTTAAAACAAGAGTGGAGACATAGAGAGACTTGCCTGCTGCCTGGCAGTTGAAAGCTGGAAACAAAAGTCTGCGCTGCCAGATTGTGACATGTACTTAGCTTTCAGCACACGTGTTAGGACTGCATTAACCTTTCGTGTGCTAGTCGCAGGATTTGGACTGTTGTCAATGGACCTGGCTGCACAAGCAATTGCTAAAAAAATCAGTTCTTCTCCTTCATGAAGTCAGGTATCAAAACCAGTGTTACTGTGGATGTTAAGAGATAGATGTGACAGAAGGACTCAGAGACTTTGCTTTCCACATTACCCACTCGCTCATTATTCTTTGCATCAGATCCAGCAAGAAAGAATTCATATTTTCATATCACCTCTCACTACCTCAGGCCACTTTGCTGTAATGCAGAAATTATAGCAGCAACTTGTACTCAGCAAAGCTCCTCAAACAGCAATGGGATAATAAAAACAGAAAATGCTGGAAATACTCAACACGTCTGGCAGCATCTGAGGGGTGGGAAACAAGGATTAACATTTCAAGTCTAGCTCTGAAGAAGAGGCACATGGATTTGAAATGTTAACTCTGTTTCTCTTCACAGATGCTGCCAGACCTGCTGAGGTTTTCCAACATTTTCTGTTTTTATTTCAGATTCAGGGCGGCACGGTGGCACAGTGGTTAGCACTGCTGCTTCACAGCTCCAGGGACCTGGGTTCGATTCCTGGCTTGGGTCACTGTCTGTGTGGAGTTTGCACATTCTCTTCGTGTCTGCGTAGATTACCTTTGGGTGCTCCGGTTTCCTCCTACAGTCCAAAGACGTGCGGGTTAGGTTCATTGGCCATGCTAAAATTGCCCTTAGTGTCCTGGGATGCGTAGGTTAGAGGGATTAATGGGTAAATATGTAGGGATATGGGGATAGGGCCTGGGTGGGATTGTGGTCGTTGCAGACTCGATGGGCCGAATAGCCTCTCTCTGTGCTGCAGGGTTTCTAAGAAGATTCTAAGATTCCAGCATCCGCAGTATTTTACTTTGATAGCAATGTGATAAAGCCAAACAGTTTGAGCACCATTGGTTGAGGCATATATATAGGACTTGTCACCAGGGAAAATTCCCTTGCTCTCCTTTGGACTAATGTCATGGGATCTTTTACATTCACCTGAGATAGAAGACAGACCTTAATTTAACATCCAAAAAATAGCACTTCTAACAGTATGGCATTTGCTCTACATTGCACTGACGTGTCAACCTAGATTTTGTGCTCATGTTTCTGAAGTAGGAGTTCAGCCCACAAGCTTCAGACTTATCCGTGACAGTGCTTACCACTGAACCACAGTTGACATCTAGAATTTCTCAACTATTTCAATCCAGTCATCTGATCCTGACCTAGACCGTTAATATCTCTGCCAGAACATTTGATCCAATTGTGTTAGCAATAAGTAGGAAAAATATAAGGTTTTCATCCTTTACTCATAGCCCTGTAAAAGAATGGATGAAATTCAGAAATAAATCACTATAGCAAAAGGTTTTTCATAAATGGATGCCCCTATAAATAACAGTGACATGTGCCCAGCAAAATCTGACAAGTAGCAATGTGATGAGTGCCAACTTGATTTGATTTATTATTGTCACATTTTTAAAAAAAGTTTATTTATTAGTCACAAGTAAGGCTTACATTAACACTGTAATGAAGTTACTGTGAAATTCCCCGAGTCGCGACAGTCCGGCGCCTGTTTGGGTCAATGCACCTAACCAGCATGTCTTTCAGACAGTGGGAGGAAACCGGAGCACCCGGAGGAAACCCATGCAAACTCCACACAGACAGTGACCCAAACCAGGAATCGAACCCGGGTCCCTGGCGCTGTGAAGCAGCAGTGCTAACCACTGTGCTACTGTGCCCTAAGCACTGTGCCACCATGCACATGTATTAATATACAGTGAGAAGTATTGTTTCTTGTGCGCCATACAGACAAAGCATACTGTTCATAGAGAAGGAAACGAGAGAGTGCAGAATGTAGTGTTACAGTCATAGGTCGGGTGTAGAGAAAGATCAACTTAATGCAAGGTAGGTCCATTCAAACGTCTGACAGCAGCAGGGAAGAAGCTGTTCTTGAGTCGGTTGGTAGGTGACCTCAGACTTTTGTATCTTTTCCCGACGGAAGAAGGTGGAAGAGAGAATGTCTGGGTCCTTAATTATGCTGGCTGCTTTGCCGAGGCAGTGGGAAATGTAGACAGAGTCAATGGATGGGAGGCTGGTTTGAGCGATGAATTGGGCTAAATTCACGACCTTCTGTAGTTCCTTGTGGTCTTGGGCAGAGCAGGAGCCATACCAAGCTGTGATACAACCAGAAAGAATGCTTTCTATGGTGCATCTGTAAAAGTTGGTGAGAGTCGTAGCTGACATGTCAAATTTCCTTAGTCTTCTGAGAAAGTAGAGGCATTGGTGGGCTTTCTTAACTATAGTGTTGGCATGGGGGGACCAGGACAGGTTGTTGGTGATCTGGACACCTAAAAACGTGAAGCTCTCGACTCTTTCTACTTCGCCCCCGTTGATGTAGACAGAGGCATGTTCTCCTTTATGCTTTACAACTTGATTGAATTTTCATAGAAATCATAGAAACCCTACAGTACAGAAAGAGGCCATTCGGCCCATCGAGTCTGCAACGACCACAATCCCACCCAGGCCCTACCCCCATATCCTTACATATTTTACCCGCTAATCCCCGGACACTAAGGGGCAATTTTAGCATGGCCATCAACCTAACCCGCACATCTTTGGACTGTGGGAGGAAACCGGAGCACCCGGAGGAAACCCACGCAGACACGAGGAGAATGTGCAAACTCCACACAGACAGTGACCCAAGCCGGGAATCGAACCCAGGTCCCTGGAGCTGTGAAGCAGCAGTGCTAACCACTGTGCTACCGTGCCACCCTTTTGTGATAGTTTCTTTTGAGAATCATAGAATCTTACAGAACAGGAGACCAATTAGCCCATCATACTTTGCCAGCAGATTGAAAAAAGCTTTCTGGTCAGTGCTGGCAGAATGTTACAGTTCACTCAGGGATTCCAAGTTGCTGTGGTAACGTGCACTTCCCTATGCATGTTGCAGTTAAGGATAGTAATGTTGAAGGCGCTAATATTCCTCTCATCACACGATTTACCAAGAATCTCTCCTGGTTTTCCCAGCTGCCACTCTCATACTCAACCTGTTTGGCCACATTATGAATACACCTTATCAGAGTTATAAGATCCCAAAGTGGTTTGGTGAACAAATACCACCTTCAACAGAAACTAAATTGAATCAACTGACTCATCATTGTTCAGAGTTTGCAGATGTTGATGAAAGGACCCAACAGAGTTAATCCGTGCAAAATTATCAAACCCAGGCAGCCAAACAGCAATTCCCAATCTGCTGATAACCTTAAGCAATGATTTTATTGCAGAATGCAATCAGCATCACCCACTGTCAGAACTATCTATTCAAAATGGTAACTGTCCAGTTCTCTGGAGAATATCACAAAGGTTGAGAAACAGCACTGAAACTGAAACATGGGGATCTTTAAAAACAATAGGGAAAGATAATGAGGGAGTTTTGGTAACAGGACTAATAAACTTGCACCAACAGCAGAAAATCTCGAATTGAAAGATGCATTGCAGATAGGCAGCAAAGAGCTAGACCAAGTTTTTGCAATCACAGATGTTTATACATGTGAACTGATATCTAAAAATGGTTTGCATCATACATTAAATAACGTATCAAGTAATCCACATCCCCAGCCTAGCAAAAGCTGTACATGGGAAGATTTGCGCTGGGCAATGTCATTGGACAAACTGCTTCCGGGGGTGAACAAAGTGGCATTCTTTAGAATCCAAAGAGTCACACTTCCAAAGTGGAAGCAATGTGTGTTGGACAGTTGACAAACATCCAGGGGGCGATCTTACTGGTTCGTCACGCCGATTGATTAGTGTGGCAAGCCGGTAAGTTCGTGCGCAAGGTGAAAAACTGAGTTTGCACCCAAATTCCCGCGTCTCGTGATACCACTGGATCTGTTCTGCTGACGAAATTCATGACCTCATTTTAAAATAATGTTTCTTTACTAGTCACAAGTAGGCTTACCTTAACACTGCAATGAAGTTATTTTGAAAATCCCCTAGTCGTCGCACGCCGGTGTCTGTTCGGGTACACTGAGGGAGACTATAGCCTGGCCAATGCCCCTAATCAGTATGATTTTTGAACTGTGGGAGGAAACCGGAGCACCCAGAGGAAACCCAGGCAGACACGGGGAGAACATGCAAACTCCACACAGACAGTGACCCAAGCCGGGAATCAAACCCAGGTCCCTGGCCATGTGAGGCAGCAGTGCTAACCACTGTGCCACCGTGCCACCCTATTAATGTTATTAGTGAATCCTGCAATCATCCGGGCCCACTTGCCTTAACGACCTCACCGGTGGAGGTCCTCACCGGAGAGGATCATGTATAATCCCCAGCAATGGGGACCTGACATGAAGGCCTCGCTGGTGGGACCTGAGACCATTAAAGCCCCCTGGGTGGTCGGGGTAAGGGCAGGCAGTGCCTCTTGGGCAGTGCCAATCTGGCAATGATGGCATGGGACCCTAGCATTGCCCACCAAGTACCCTGGTACTGCTGTCAGTGCCCACCAGGCACTGGGCAGTGCCAAGGGGAAGGGCCTAAGGGAGGGGTGGGGCTTAAAGAGGAGGCAGGGCCTATGGAAGTGGGGCCTGAAGAGGGTCAGGGTGTGGAGAGCTGCCACATAGGTGGCTGGCTGGGGACGGGGGGTGAACGGGGGCTGCAATCTGCTGGAGGGGGCGGGAACAGGAGTGGTAATTAGCCAGGTGGGGTGAACAGGGCAGCAATCGGTCAGGGGGAATCGTGGGCGGCAACTGGCTGGGGGGCAGTTGCCATTGGGGGCAGTGATCAGGGGGGCCGTGATTGTGGGGGCGATCGGAAGGTGGGGTCGGGATGTCCGGGTAGGGTGGGGGTGGGGGAGTGACCGATTCCCAGTGCACAATGTATTTGTGTACACAGTGCACTGGGCAATCAGAGCAGATGTGCAATAGCACCCTCCAGCAGTCTGCAGCCAGCTTCACGGCATGAATAGACTCCATCCACTCCCCCTACTGGTGTGAATCACATTTGGGGGTCTTTTTGTTTCCTAAATGCTATAAGATTGGATATGGGAGCTTGCCCAAAAACTGAGTGTGATGCTCTCTCGTTTTCACACTCGTTCGACACTTAGAATTTTTTTACTAAGGTCGCACCCCCCCCCACCTTCAAGGTCATGGCATTAGAGAGAGAATAGCAGAGGTGGTACCCGGGGCATTCACACAGGCCATATCATGAGACACACTAATTCAAAAGTGGAATATCCCAGAGCATTAAGTGACAACTTGTGTAAAGAAATTGTGTTGAAGAACAAGAGCAGGAAGAAATCAACCTTGAAGACACGAGACATGGATGTGAAAGAACTTAAATATCATTGTAAGAAAGGCTTAAAAGATAATTCTAATGTTACCTCAAACTGCAGTGTACGGCATATGGATAGTGAATCTGACACGAACAAAGAAACAAAGAAAACAAACCTGAAAACAATAATGACAAAGGAGTTCCATTCCTCAAACATAGACAGCACAAGGACGTTAATAGGGCAGCTCAGTTCAGTTTGCTGGTGAACCGAAAGGAATGTTCGGTCCTGATAATAAGGCCATTAGATTCTCAAACCATAAAGCTCTGACAATGGATCACACAGGGATGTCTGCAAAGTGTGTCCCACATGTGGGAATATGTCTAACAGAAGGCATTAAAGAAAAATTCAAGCGAGTGATGAGTCTACCGGTATCTTACTTCTATATATGAAGGGCGCATTGGGGCTTTTATCAACTGTAAATGACAAATTGCACAAGTGGCAAGTGTTCTGTTGAGTGAAGCAAATGCAGCTGATTGTATTGCACCATTTTATGTTACATGGCACTTTTGCATGCCATCAATTTGAACCAAAACTCCCCTCTGCACGTGCAATGGTTAAGAAATATTAGCCTTGCAAAGTCAAAAATGGATCGGTGGCTTTCATCTGGCATACTTAAGAGAAAGAGACAGATGTTCAAAATAGAATCTCTATAGTGCATCAGCGATGCATCAGCAAATGAAACTCAGCACAACAAAAGTAAGTGAAGAGTGCAGAGAATACACAGCAGTAAATACTTAGGACTGGGATCTACTTACACAGGCACTGAAAACGAACCATTGCCATTATGTGTCACGTGTTACGAAGTCCCATCGAATGAAAGCTTAAGGTTTGCTAATCTTCATCATCATCTTGAGACTAAACATGGAGAGTACGTTACCAAGCCAATCGATTTTTTTGAAAACGAGCTCAAAGAATTTCAGAGAAGCAAGAAAATTATGGAATGTACTTCTACAGGCAGTGATGGTGCTAAGATGGTGGAGATCTTGTATCGGGTAGCTTGGCTCATAGCAAAGACAGGGAAGCTGCACACAATGGGGGAGGGGTTGATATTCCCAGTGACTAAGGAGCTGGTGGGTGTTACGCTGGGAGAGTAGACCTGGAGGCAAATAAACATAATTTCATTGTCGGATAACACAATCCAACGCAGAATCGATGAGCTGGCCCACAATGAGATTGGTCAGCTAATAGCGAGAATACAAGCAAGTCGATTTGATGCATTTCAACTGGATGAATCACTGGACAGTGCACGCCTTTCAAACTTGCTGACCTGTATAAGGCATGAACACAATGGAGAGGTACATGAGGACTTTCTCTTTTGTAAATCATTGCCCATATGCTGAACTGCAGAGGCTATTTTTGTCATGTTGAACACTTTCAGAATTCAAAGTGGAATTGATTGGTCAAAATGTGTAGGAGTTAGCCCAAATAGGGCCTGTGTGATGTTAGGCGAACACAATGGGGTTGGTACGTGTGTTAGAGCAGTGGCTAAGCTAGCAACATCCATTCACTGCAGCATCCATAGGGAGGCATTAGCTGCAAAGAAAATGTCTGCTGATCTCATGACTATTTTGCAGGAAGTGGTTAAAACAGTTCATTTTATTAAGGCCTGTCCACTGAATTTGCAAATATTTGCAGCTCTGTGACGAGATGGGCAGTGATGACCATCAGCTACTCCTACACACTGAGGTCCACTGGCTCTCCTGAGGAAAGATACTCATACGTCTTTTCAAATTGCATGATGAAGTGAGAGGTTTTTTACTTGACTTGAAGTTTGAACTCTCACAATGCTTCAGTGATTATCAGTGGCTTGCCAAATTGGCAAATATGACAGATATTTTCAATAATTCAAATGGTCTCGGTCTGAGTCTTCAGGGAAAATCAGTGACAGTTTTTCATGTGCAGGACAAAATAGAAGCAATGATGAAGAAAACAGAGATGTGGGTCAAACAACTTGAGTCGCCAAATTACGACTCGTTTGGGAATCTGTCAGATTTTTTGGCCACAGCAGAAATGCAGCTTCTAAACAGTGTGAAACATGACATCAGAGAGCACCTGCAAAGTTTGAAAACGCAGCTATGTGAGCACTTCCCTGACCCTGACACAAAGTTCAACTAGATACAAAATCCCTTTGCGAGCCTTGATGATGACATAGACGCCTGATTTTGAGAGAGCGAGACAGCCTTGTGGATCTGTCCTGTGACAGTGCTTTAAAGCTGGATTTTTCTCAAAACCACGTGGTTTACTTTTGGCTTAAAGTTACTTTGGAAAACCCAGAACTGTCCGACAAGGAGATAACATTTCTGATGCCTTTTCCTACAACCTACCTTTGTGAAACTGGATTTTCAGGGCTTGTTGCATTGAAGACCAAATATTGGAATAAACTCACCATAGAACCAGATCTTTGATTGAGACTGTCATCCCTGGAACCTGACATCCAGCATTTAACATCAGTGAAACAACATCAGCCTTCTCATTAGGTCAGCGTTATCTGTTTCCACTGGCAGGCCTACTGCAGGTAAATGTGTTGCGCTGAGTGCAATGTATTTGTGAGTGTGGATCATAATTTAGAAATAGCTGTGTTTTTAATGCCAGTTAATATATAAGTTTGACTCTCGTCAGCCAGAGGCTATGTAAGAAAAAGATGTTTAAAATGGTATGCGTACATTGTGGTCCACAAAAACTTTTGAAGATGATCTAGTGTTCCCCATAAAAGAAAAGATTGGGAACCACTCGTGTAACTGACAGACCATAATAATGGACACCCTTTATTATGTGAATTATATACTGTCATCGTGCATTCACATTCATGTGCAATTCCTGTTATCTTGTGAAAAGTAGTTTGAAACAAACATACCAATTCGAAGTAGGAGACGGCCACACGGCCCTTCAAGCCTCTCCACCATTAGTAAGATCATGGCTGATTTGATTGTAAGTTCAACCCCATGTTCCTGCCTACCCCCAATAAGCTTTAAAAATATTCAGAGATTCTGCCTCCACCGCCTTTTGAGGAAGAGAATTCCAAAGAATCATGATCCTCTGAGAGAAAATGTTATTCCTCCTCTGTATCTTAAACAGGTGACTCCTTACTAGTAAACAGTGACCCCTAGGCCTTGATTCTACCACAAGAGGAGGCATTTTTTCTATATCAACTTCTCAGGATCTTATATGTTTCAATCAAGTCACCTCTTACTCTTCTAAACTTCAGTGGATACAAGCCCAAATCTGTCCAGCCTTTCCTCAATAGACAACTCGCCCATTTCTGGCAAAATAGAATAAATTTTCTCTGAACTGCTTCCAATGTATTTACATCCTTCCTTAAATAAGGAGGCCAATACTGTACGCAATACTCCAGATGTGGTCTCACCAAAACCCTGTATAAGCAAAGAATAACCTCCTTACTCTTGTAATCAATTCCCTTTGCAATGAACAATAACATTAGTGCTAGAATCCCTACAGTGCAGAAGAGGCCATACACGGCAGGGGAGAGGCCCTACTTTGTCAGAGGGCAACACGGTGACACAGTGGTTAGCACGACTGTCTCACAGCGCCAGGGACCTGAGTTCGATTCCTGGCCTGGGTCATTGTCTGTGAGGAGTCTGCACATTCTCACTGCGTCTGCATGAGTTTCCTCCGGGTGCTCTGGTTTCCTCCTACAGTCCGAACGACGTGCTGGTTAGGCGCATTGGTCATGCTAAATTCTCCCTCAGTCACCCGAACAGGCGCTGGAGTGTGGTGACGAGGGGATTTTTACAGTAATGTTATTACATTATTGTAGACCTACTTGTGACACTAATAAATAAACTATAAACTAAATTATCCCTGTAACTCCATACATTTATCATGGCGAATCCATCTAATCTACACATCTTTGAACACTAGGGGGAAATTAGCATGGCCAATCAACCTAAACTGCATATCTTTGGACTGTGGGAGGAAACTGAAGAACCCGAAGGAAACCCACACAGGCACAGGGAGAACATACGAACTCCACACAGACTGTCACCCGAACCTGGGTTAGCTTTCCTACATACCTGCTGGCTGTACGTGTATACTAACCTTTGTTATGGTGGGACAAGACCAATTATAAGTCAACAGCTGATTTGTTTTACGTATACTGGGGAGAATTTTAACTTTGGGGTGATTATATAAAACGGATAATATTGAATTGACAGTCTATTGCACCCGCTCTTTCTACAATTTCAATGGACATCAAAACCAGGTGTAATGTATAATAAGCAACCAATTCACTTCCAAATGGTTCAATTTACCCCATCACCCAAAGGTAAATCTATCTCTCCCATACCCTGCCACTACCCAATATGCAAAGATGAACAACAACAACTCACATTTATATAGAACCTTCAATTTAGTAAAGCTTCCCAGGGTGCTTCACAGGGGTAGATGGGGGAACCAGGATTTGGTGCAAGTTAGAATACTGACAGCAGAGATTGGGTGAGCTGAATATGCAGGGTGCAACGATGAAGTAATGTTTCCTATGAATTTTAACTCAATTTCTAATACTTCTTGCAACAGAGAAAAAAAGCGAAACATGCCAATAACTGGATAAATGCACTTTTCTAATTTGTGATTTCTCTGAAGTCAGTCAGCATTAAATTTAAGCAACTTCGACAGCAGCTTCCAAAACTATGACCCGTTTTTCATCAGAAGTAAATCTATCTCCTTCTTGAAACCATTTAATGATTCCGACTGCACTGTGCTATGGGGCAGTGAGTTCCACAAATTCATCACCATCTGCGAGAAGTAGTTCCTCCTCATCTCAGTTTTAAACCTACTGCCTCTCAACCTATACCTGTGACCTCTTGTTCTAGATTGCCCCACAAGAGGAAACATTTGGTCTATGTTTACTTTATCATCTTTTAGTATTTTATATACTCGATCAGATCCCCTCTCATCCAATCACTTCTCATACATCAAACCTTTAATTCCCGAAATCAATCTGGTGAACTCCCTCTGAACTGCCTCCAGTGCCACCAAATCTTTTTTCAAAACAGGAGGCTAAAACTGGACACAATACTCCAGATGTGGGGTGGAATTTTCCAGCTACATTCGCCCTGAAACCGGAATATCCCATCTGAGGTCAACGGACCTTTCCATGGTCTGCCCCTCGCACGCTTCGATTCCCATGGTGGGCTGAACGGGAAAATTCACCCTGTGGTCTCACCAACATCCTATAAAATTGCAACAACACCCTACTTTTATACTCCAGTCCTTTTGCAATAAATGCTAACATCCCATTTGCCTTTTTGATTACATGCCGACTTTCTGCGATTCATGAGTAAAGACACCCAGATCTCCCTACCCAGATGCATTTTGAATCTGCTTTCCATTTGGCAGCTCTCCAAATATTCTAGTGTTGCCCACAGTGATGCCCAATGCTGGAGAGACTGGACATCCTGGCATTGGTTGCACAGCCACAGTTCAAAAAGGTGGCTCACCACCACCTTCTCAAGGGCAATTAGAGATAGGCGGTTGATACTGGCCTTGCCAGTGCTATTCGCATGCCGGAAACAAATATTAAGAAAACCTCGCATGTGTTTGTGTGATAGGTCTCTACATAATCCCTATCTTTTGATGGCCTTTGTTAGTTTGACAGGAAGTTAAAGCCTTGACATCTGAATTCCTGCCAGCTCTCCATGCCTGGAGACTAATCTATTCTTCTAATAATTAACCATTTATTCTGTTGCTAATTTTGGGGACAAAAATCAGCTAAACCCTGCTGAGTTTAAATGACTGAAGCCATTCCAACCACCATGTGGAATGTTTGCTGGAATAATGTTATTGAACCCCTGCTGCCTCAAGCGGATGTGGGAATTGTTTCTCAGTTGGTTTGTCAGAATCTAACCTCCTTTCTTTTGAATTCTAACTTGCGTTACCAAAACCAGGCCTTGTGGTGCAGTGGGTAGCCTCCCTGCCTCTGAGTCAGTGGCTCCAGGTTCGAGTCCCACCTCAGGACTTGATGGACAAGGATGATGTGTTTGTAACACGGCCAAACGGGTTGAGTACCGACCTGCAAAATCCATCCAACATACACCAGTGGCTGGTGGGAAGAGCAGGAGTGATTCCTTGCTTGATGCAGAGTGGCGCAGCTGAAGCTATAGACCTCTGGTGACAGGCTGGTGACCTGGTCCGGGAAGAAACTAGCTGTGGCAGCAGATATAATCAAGTCAGTCTTGTGCACCACTAGATGGAAAGCGAAATGATTACCAAACCTCTATTGTGTAGGGTTGTACCTTTAATCTTTTGTAACCTGAATAGCCACATTGCATATAAATTCCTCCTTAGGGAAAACTATCAAAAATCCTGAGGTGTCGCAGGAAAGTAGTACAAAAGAATAAACTAAGAACATTCACTTCTGTAACGCTCTTTATGGCCTCAGGATGTCAGAAAGTGTTTTATAACGAATGAAGGACATTGAAGTGTTGCCGTAATGCAGCAGGTTCCCAGACTCCTACAAACAGCAGTGGTGAAGCGATAAATATTTGCAAAGCGACTGAGAAAGTGCAATGCAAATAACTGAGCTTAACCGATGCGTAACATGGAGGACCATGGTTACTTGCAGCTTCGACAGTTTTACAAAGTTGAGGGCGTATCGTATTCTCATTATTATACCCATGATGCCCGTATTCTCCAGTGGCGGTAAGGTATGTAATGTTTTCCTCTTGACACAGTAGGTTGATACATTGGACTGTAACGTGCGGTGGAATGGCAAGTTGGATTGTTACACGGCTCATCGTTACTCACCTGGAAATACAGCCATTCCTCTCTCGTCCCACCTTCTGACTCAGGCCGGGTGAGATCTCCCCGTGTCTGCGTGGGTTCCTCCCACAGTCCAAAGATGTGTAGGTTAGGTGGATTAGCCATGGTAAATGTGTGGGGTTACGGAGATAAGGCAGGAGGTGGGTCTGGGTAAGATTATCTGTCAGAGAGTCGGTGTAGACTCAATGGGTCGAATGTCCTCCTTCTGCACTGTAGGGATTCAATGATTCGATGACAGTCACCCAATGCCAGAATATCAAACCCAGGCCCTTGGCACTATGAGGCAACAGTGCTAACTACTTTGCCATTGTGCCACCCTAAAATTCTTCTAGGTTTCTCTGGGCAGCTTTAGCTGTAACACAGTTGGAGCTGTGATACCAGATACCAGAAAATTAAGGCCTCGCGTTGAATATTGTTGCATTTCAAGGTGTCATATCTCAAAATATTACACACTTGTTGCCAAACATTTATGATTATTTTAGGCAGTGCAATGACGGGTTACCAGGGTAGCTGGGAATGTGAAAGCTGAAACAAAAACAAATCATCTATGATCTTATTGAATGGTGGAGCAGTATCGAGGGGTCGAATGGCCTACTCCTGCTCTTATTTTGTACACTCTATGTATGTTTAATGTTCTAAAACAAGCACACGACTGTTAAGTCACCAAAAATCGAACTAAAAGTGAGAGTCTCAAAGAAAAGCTCTGTTCAATTGTTCTCAACCAGTAACAAATTAGCAGTCAAATTGCCCAATTGATTTTCAAGAGATTTCTATGAACTTGTTCTGAGCTGTGGTTTGATGATTTCTCAGCTAGTTAAACATCGACCTACATGAATAACATTCAGAAAATTAAGGAAACCACAATAGGATAGAGCAGAATTTTACGTTCCCCAGCTGCAGGTTAGCAGCTGGTGGGTGAGAGGGGGCCCCATAAAATTCCTTGATGCTTCCCACTGGGTTCCGGCCCACCCAGACTCCTCAGCAATGTTGCAATGGGGTAGGGTGAGGCTTGGGCCAGACTGACTTCCCTTGCCCAAACTAAAGCCATTTAGTGGCCAATTTGATTTTATTTCATGGGACATAGGCGTCGCTGGGTAGGTCAGCATTTTTATTGCTCATCCCTAATTGCCCTTGAGAAGGTGGAAGTGAGCTGTCGCCTTGAATGACTGCAGCCCCTGAGGTGTAGGTACACTCACAGTGAAAGTGAAGGAATGGTGACATATTTCCAAGTCAGGATGATGTGAGGCTTGGAGAGGAACTTCTAGGTGATGATGTCCCCTTTCGTGTGCTGACATTGGCCTTCTAAGAGGTAAAGTTCACAGGTTTGAATTAATGGTCGCTGAAGGGCCACTTCCCAGCCAGCATCAATTTTAAGACAGGCAGCGGGGAGGCCTGAACAATGACGCTGTTCAGACCTTGGACCAGAAGGTGCTCCCATCAACTGCTCTTTTCAGCATCGGATGTCCCCCCAGAAGCTCTGACCCCTACAGGGGCTCCCCCATCCCTGACTTCTCCACCAATGATGTGGAGATGCCGGCGTTGGACTGTGGTAAGCACAGTAGGAAGTAGCAGCGCTCTGAAAGCTTGTGGCTTGTGCTACCAAATAAACCTGTTGGACTTTAACCTGGTGTTGTGAGACTTCCTACTGTGCTCTCCACCAACGCCCCTCTCTTTGCCTTAAGCCCACCGCCTTTCCATGGACTAAGTTCCCCTCTCCATCCTGAGATTCCCACACTAACATGGTCCTGATCTCCCAGAACCAGAGTCTAGGGACCGCTTGCAGTGCCAGTCTTGCCCCCTGCTTTCACTGGCTGCCAGCAAGTTTCAGTTCTCTATGGCAGGACATCCTCTTGATGAAATGCCCACCTCCAGCTAATTAACGCTCCATGGAGGCAATCTATTACTTTGTGTGACAGCCAAGGGAAATCCTGCCACCCTAAAAACAGTGGCTCTGCTAATTTTTCTCAGAATAAAATGCTTTTTCTTATTCAAAGAATTGCTTGTACACTATTATATATATCCTTCAAAAGTGATTCCAAGCAGAGGTCTACTATGAATATATGAATGTATGAGTAGGAGCAGGAGTAAGTCATTTGGCCCTTCGAGCCTGCTCTGCTATTCAATAAGATCATGGTTGATCTCACTGTAACCCCCACCTACCCCAATAACCTTTCACCCTTTGTTGATCAAGAATCTATCCAGATTTGTCTTGAAAACATTCCTGGGCTCTGCTTCCACTGCCTTGTGAGAAAAGGAGTTCCAAGTCTCACGACCCTCTGAGAGAAAAAATTCTCCTCATTTTTATTTGAAATGTGTGACCCCTCCTTTTAAACAGTGACCCCTAGTTCTAGATTCTCCCACAAGAGGAAACATCCTCTCCACATCCACTCTGTCAACACTGCTCAGGATCTTATGTTTCAATCGTGTGGCCACTACTCTTCCAAATTCCAGCAGATACAAGCCCAACTTGCTCAATCTTTTTACACAAGATAACCTGCCCCTGGGTTATACCTTCGCTGCTCTGCTTCTAATGCATTCATATCCTTTCTTAAATAAGGAGGCCAATACTGTACTCCAGATATGGTCTCACCAATGTCCTGTACAACTGAAACATAACTTCCCTGTCTTCAATTCCTCTCGCCACAAATGGCAATATTCTATTAGCTTTCCCAATTGCTTGCTGTACCTGTATACTAGCCTTTTGTGACTCATGCACTCAAACACCCAGATCCCTCTACACCTCAAAGTTCTGCAATTTCTCACCATTTAGACAACATGTTCTTTTTTATTCTTCCTGCCAAAATGGATGATTTCACATTTGCCCACACTATGCTGCATTTACCAGATCTTTACTCACTCACTTAACCTACCTATGTCCCCTTGTAGCCTTCTTGCTTTCTCTTCACATCTTAATATCCTACCTATCTTTGTGTCATCAGCAAGTTTAGCAACCATACCTTCAATCCCTTCATCCAAATCATTAATATAAATTGTAAAAGGATGAGGCCCCCACCTCTCGTCACATCTCACCAACCAGAAAAAAAACATTTGGCCGTTCAAAAGCTTACCCTCTTTTCAGCTTCTCTGCTATTTGGCCATTCACACTTTCTATTCTCTCTATGGACTGCCATTAACACTTCTTAGCCTTTTTTCTTGTTTTTGTGACTATGACTCATCTTTCATTCCCTTACCCTACAGTATAAATATTTCCCACTTTCTATGCCTTTTAGTTTTGACAAAGGGTCATCAGGACTCAAAACATCAGCCCTTTTCTCTCCTTACAGATGCTGCCAGACCTGCTGAGATATTCCAACATTTTCTCTTTTGGTTTCAGAAAAAATCCTATTGATGGCCATTGTCTGTTTTCTGTTAGCCAGCCAATCTTCAATCCATGCCAATATGTTACCTCCCATGACCTTTTATTTTCTGCCATAAGCCTTAATGTGGCACCTTATCAAATGCCTTCTGGAATTCTAAGTACAGTACATCCACTGGTTCCCCTTTCTCCACAGCACATGTGACTTCTTCAAAGAACTCCAATAAATTGTTTAAACATAATTTCCCTGTCACAAATCCCTGTTGACTCTGCCTGATTGTCTCGGATTTTTCTATGTGCCCTGCCATAACATCTTTAATAACAGCTTCCAACATTTTCCCTATGACATATTTCCCACTGACTATTGTGTTGGAATCCTGGGCCTCAATTGTGGAGTTCTTGCTGAAGTGTCAACGTGAGTTGGGCTTTCTTCTGTATTGCCTGTGGATTCACTGATTCCTACTGATTATCTGCCAATCAAGGAAAACCCTTAACTGTTTTATTTTGGTTCCATTGCCTTTATTGAGGTTCTGACTGCCTCCTCCTCATGCCTCTTTCTGACTCAATCTGCCTGGATCAGCATGATCTCTTCTGTGGCCAAGCCCAACCAATTAGATCCTTGAGTCCTTCCCATGTTAAAACCAGGGCCAGAATTCTCTGGTCTCACACGCCCTGCTGCCACTGTCAGCTGCTTCACTAGACTTTCAACTCCAATCTTAAGTCTGGGCGGATACAAATTGTCACTGATAGTCACACTCTCAGCTTTGTGTAGCTATGGTTTCCGCATTCAGCAATGTGATAGCGTAACGTACTCAAGCATCCAATAATCCTGCAGAAGTAAACAAAGATGATGGGCAGTGCTGCGGAGATTGTGACTGAAATCAGACAGGTTTTAAAGAGGGTCTTAAAGTTGAATAGAGAGGTAATCGAAAAGGATTGAGTAAGAGGGTTCCAGAAAATGAGACTGAGACTAGGAGAAAGTTTTGCCATCAGAATTGAATGCAAGAGGTCAGGTGCTGCAAAAGATGCCAGAATGAGAGAACAAATAACACACACAAGTGTGTAAGGCCTTGCAAAGGTGGCAGAGATCAGATCGGAAGTAATAGGGAATTTTCAATAATGATATCGCCGTAGACAACTGCAAGGTGTGGATAATTAATTACGCTAACAAAGGGGTGGAAAAAAGTAAGAAGCCTGAGCATTATGAGATAGAGAAAGGGATAGGATATTTTCACACTGTAGAAGGGAACCTGATTCTTAGAAAGGAATAACTTGAAGCCATGTCATGACTATCATGACCCTCGAGATGTCCCATTTCGTTTTACAGCTAGTGAATTAGTTCAGAAGTGTAGCTACTGTCGTAATATAGGAAAAGTGACAGCCTCTGGGCAGAATCCTACTAAAAACAATTCAATAATGACTAGATAATCAGGGTTTTTTTTAGTGATGTTGATTGGTAGATTAATATTGGCCTGGATATTAGGAAGAGCTAAAAACAGAAAATGCTGGGAATACTGACAGCCATCAACCTGAAATGCTAACTACAGGTTGGATTTTGGTGGAGTTGGGCCAAGTGGGGAGGTCTTTAAAAAATGATGGGCAGGATCCAATTTGGGAATTGCCAAGCCCATCCTATTCCTGGCATTTTTTTCCAGCATGGGATAAGAGTGAGGGTACCCAGCTAACTGGAACCTTCTTACCCGCTTTGGGGCATTTCAAAACCCTCTCCCCACCCCTGCATGGAGCTGGTCCCATTTTCTTAGTTGATGTGTCTCCTCAGAGGGGTCGTGAACCTAGTTCAGGTGCTGAAATACATTGTCTTTCTTACATATATACCAATATATACCAGTGATAAGAAAGGACTGTAGAAATAGAGATAATCAGCCATGGATATCTAAGGAAATAAAGAAGGGTATCAAATTGAAAGAAAATGCATACAAAGTGGCAAAGATTAGTGGGAACCTAGAGGATTGGGAAATCTTTAAAGGTCAGCAGAGAGCCACAAAAAAAGCTATAAAGAAAAGTAGGATGGATTATGAGAGTAAACTAGCTCAGAATATAAAAACAGATAGCAAACGTTTCTACAAATATATTAAATGATAAAGAGTGGCTAAAGTAAACACTGGTCCTTTAGAGGATGAGAAGGGGGATGTAATAACTGGAAATGAGAAAATGGCTGAGGCATTGAACAGGTATTTTGTGTCGATTTTCACAGTGGAAGACACAAATAACATGCCAAAAATTGATGACAGGAAGGCTATGGCAGGTGAAAACCTAGAAACTATCATTATCACGAAAGAGGTAGTGTTGGGCAAGTTAATGGGGCTAAAGGTAGACAAGCCTCCTGGTCCTGATGGAATGCATCCCAGGGTACTAAAAGAGATGGTGGGAGAAATAGCAAATGCACTAGTGGTAATTCACCAAAATTCGCTGGACTCTGGGGTGGTTCCCGCAGATTGGAAAACAGCAAATGCGATGCCACTGTTTAAAAAAGGAGGTAGACAAAAGGCAGGTAACTATAGGCTGGTTAGCTTAACTTCTGTAGTAGGGAAAATGCTTGAATCTATCATCAAGGAAGAAATAGCGAGACATCTGGATATAAATTGTCCCATTGGTAAGACGCAGCACGGGTTCATGAAGGGAAGGTCATGTTTGACTAATTTGGTGGAATCCTTTGAGAACATTACATGTGCAGTGGACAATGGGGAACCTGTGGAAGTGGTGTATCTGGATTTCCAGTAGGCATTTGACAAGCTACCGCACCAAAAACTGCTACATAAGATAAAGGTGCACGGTGTTATGGGTAATGTATTAGCATGGATAGAGGATCAGTTAACTAACAGAAAGCAAAGACTGGGGGCAAATGGACGTTTTTCTGGTTGGCGATCAGTGACTAGTGGTGTGCCTCAGGGATCAGTGCTGGGACCGCAATTGTTTATGATTTACATAGATGATTTGGAGTTGGGGACCAAGTGTAGTGTGTCAAAATTCACAGATAACACTAAGATGGGTGGCAGAGCAAAGTGTGCAGAGGACGCTGAAAGTCTGCAAAGGGATATAGATAGTCTAAGTGAGTGGGCGAGGGTCAGGCACATGGAGTACAATGTTGGTAAATGTGAGGTCATCCATTTTGGTAGGAATAACAGCAAAATGAACTATTATTTAAATGGTAAAAAATTGCAGCATGCTGCTGTGCAGAGGGACCTGGGTGTCCTTATGCAGGAATCTCAAGGAGTTGGTTTGCAGGTGCAGCAGGTAATTAAGAAGGCAAATGGAATTTTGTCCTTCATTGTTAAAGGGATGGAGCTTAAAAACAGCGAGGTTATGTTGCAGCTGTATAAGGTGCTGGTGAGGCCATACCTGGAGTACTGTGTACAGTTTGGTCTCCTTACTTGAGAAAGGATATACTGGCACTGGAGGCGGTGTAGAGGAGATTCACTAGGTTGTCATAGAAATCATAGAAACCCTACAGTGCAGAAGGAGGCCATTCGGCCCATCAAGTCTGCACCGACCACAATCCCACCCAGGCCCTACCCCCACATATTTACCCGCTAATCCCTCTAACCTACGCATCCCAGGACTCTAAGGGGCAATTTTTAACCTGGCCAATCAACCTAACCCGCACATCTTTGGACTGTGGGAGGAAACCGGAGCACCCGGAGGAAACCCACGCAGACACGAGGAGAATGTGCAAACTCCACACAGACAGTGACCCGAGCCGAGAATCGAACCCGGGACCCTGGAGCTGTGAAGCAGCAGTGCTAACCACTGTGCTACCGTGCCGCCCGGAGTTGAGAGGGTTGGCTTATGAGGAGAGACTGAGTAGACTGGGTTATACACATTGGAATTCAGAAGAATGAGGGGAGATCTTATAGAAACATATAAGATTATGAAGGGAATAGATAAGATAGAAGCAGGGAAGTTGTTTCCACTGGCGGGTGAAACTAGAAGTAGGGGGCATAGCCTCAAAATAAGGAGAAGCAAATTTAGGACTGAGTTGAGGAGGAACTTCTTCACACAAAGGGTTGTGAATCTGTGGAATTCCCTGCCC
This sequence comes from Mustelus asterias, assembly GCF_964213995.1. Classification (NCBI taxonomy): domain Eukaryota; kingdom Metazoa; phylum Chordata; class Chondrichthyes; order Carcharhiniformes; family Triakidae; genus Mustelus; species Mustelus asterias. Next base: position 85,641,342 of record NC_135804.1, on the reverse strand, counting down.
AGTGAAGCAGTTGAGGCTACCTCATTGAATGTTTTTAAGGCAAGGATAGATAAATTTTTGAACAGTAAAGGAATTAAGGGTTATGGTGAGCGGGCGGGTAAGTGGAGCTGAGTCCACAAAAAGATCAGCCATGATCTTATTGAATGGCGGAGCAGGCTTGAGGGGCCAGATAGCCTACTCCTGCTCCTAGTTCTTATGTTCTTTACCTTCTCATAAAGATTTCAGTCAATCACAGCTATTTATTTTATCAATGGTAAAAAACCATTGTCCACTTCATACCTCTTAATCTTGTGCAAATAAACATATGCACATCAAAAAAATCTCTTCAAAGAAATGTCAGGTTGTTACAAGTTAATAAAAATGTCAGTCAGACAAAGCTAGCACTCCCCATTGCAATTAAGTAAAGAAACTGAAGCTGGGGTGAACCCAAGTCATTCTTGGAATTCAGCCAAACATTCATAATGAGGCGATACGGAAGACAGATGTCTGGCCATCTTTTCAGCCTGCTTCTGTAGATACAGTTCTTTATAGAGTGGGCATGTGTGCACTTCAAACCATCTACAGCTGTGCAACTCTCAATGCATGTGCTTAAGGATCACAAATGTGGGATCATGCAGTTTGATTATCTGTCTCCACAAGCATGAATTACGAGTGTACATACATCTAAATTCACTCCTCCACTTTAGTAGGATAATATCACTGCATCGTTTAGCTCTTCTGTGTCATTTGCCACTTAATTCTGAAATGTTCGTTTCACCTGATTTGGAGCAATAGGCTGAGAGGCTGAATGACCTGCTCCTGTTCCTTTGTTTCTAATTTACTCAGTCTTGCTGCAGGAGAAAATGCTGCAAAATACCCACAAGATAGTTTTTGCCAATGGCATATATGGTGGATTTCCAAACCTCAAATATCCATTAGCCCATGTGACGGTGTGTGTGGTTGCATAGAGAAGCACTCTGCTCTTTCTGTGGCAGGTGATAAGTTTGCGGCCTAGCTTCAGTGTCAACTTAGTGACTAAACACAATGCTGTCCCAGTGCTGTCACTATGAAATTTCACAAAACCACTTACTTCCATCCCAATTTCTGGGTCTTCAATGCCAATGAACATTACTTATCCATTTTTAGCATATACCTTTCTGTATTCAGATCCACCATAGCAGCAGCGAGTGCAGGGGTAGGAACCGAGGAAGTTAATATGTGGATAATGGTGAGGAGCAACAGAGATGCATCTATTTCCTGTGGACAATGATGATGATAATGAAGACTAGGAGGAATTATGATGATGATGAGGAAAATGAAGATGAACTTAAAGACCAACTATGAATTTTTGAAGAGATCTCCTTTCTCCTAGTTCCCATAAATACATCTCCTACATCACTTGCTCCTTCATTGCCTTACACTATGATGATTTGATCACCTGTGGGAGTTCGGTAGTATTAGTGAGGACGTGGTACTGGATGATTCATAAAATACAAGTTGGCAGAATGGGGATGAATGTCTCAACTACTCAGTTGATGCCAAGCAGTAATGAGAGCAAGAGCTCACGGATGACTCATGAGTATCTCCTCTATGCCCAGATGTTCATCCTCCACCAGATCACTAGGCATTTAGTGTAGAGGCCCCGAGGCAGTGGTGTGGCAATCATAGGACAGGAAGCTATTGGTTCTCCTCAGTTACCAGCATTTTTACTCCTTTCCCCACCACCTCACCATTACCCATGAACAAGGTGGTCCAAAACACTGAAGCCCATGTTGAGATGGTGCAGCCTGAAGCAGTGCACTGCCTCTCAAAGGGATTGCAGGAAGATGTGAATTGTTCTCTTCATTGTCTCAGTAACATCCACCTTGTCTGTTGCTGCCATTGGAGTTACACTTCGTAGAATCCAGTATTTGCAGGATAGCCAAACAGTTTAATGTTTGTTGGTTATGTCATGTTTCCCTTGTATGTTTTTGATATTGATAAAGAGCGAAGATAGCAATTATATAGTTGTCTTAATATTTGGAAGGGAAGCCCCAACTAAGACACCCCAACCTGATGATCAGGTGATCAGATAACTAGCCATGGTCAACAAATGGCACCTCCCTTTATTAGAGAGAGACAATTGGTTATATATAGGTTTGGGGGCACCACTCAGCAAGCGTGGACAAGACCACATGAATTGTTGCAGCCAGTATGGGGATTGAACCTGTGCAATTTGTATCATTCTGCATCACATGCTAGGCATCTAGCCATCAGAGCTAACCGACTCCGCATCCCCAGCCTGCTAGCCCAATTCAAAGACATAAAGAGCTTTAGATAAATGCTGTCTCCGCCCCCAACTCCATTTTCCGCATTCTGGGCGCTGCCAATAAACTATCCTGACCCACAGGCAGGCAACACAGTCCGATGACACAACATCATGTTAACAGATTCAAGAGCTAAACGCACAGCACCTTGATTTTATGTGTAACTGCAAAAGAATTAAACGTATCAAAACAATGGTCAAATCCTTCAGCTGGATGATTGAAAAATGATTTCAAATACACGATTAACTTTGACTAAATTATCTGTGAAAAACTCTGAGAAGATGTTTTTATGGAGCTATAAAACTTTTGTTTTCATTGTCTCCAGAACTCAATGCGTTTCTAATATGTCTAGACGGAAAGAATATACTTTTTATTCTTATCTGTGAACTGCAAATCACAGTCAAGGACAGACAGTGATAGTGTTTACACCTTTTAACTTTTCTAACCCTTTAGAATATCGCCTACCCCTTCCCCTCCTTTCGAGATGAGAATGAGGTTGAATCAGACACTTGTTTTTTGTAGGTTTTTTTAACTGGATGCAAATCTAAAGTAAATTCAGAGCATTATCAGGAAGAAAGGAAAAATGAACTCATTAAGAACTCTCTTGAAAGAAAAGTGAATTACAAGGATAATTTCTGCTCCTTCAAAATAAAGGGAGCTAATACACAATGAGCACTGTGAAGCATAGAACTGTTACAATTTCTTGGAAAACAAAGAGCCTTCCATTTTCTGGGGGTTTTAGAGGACTCTTCAACGATGGTTTGTCTGACTGTACACACCGCAGTGCTTCGCTGTCAGTAATGAAAAGATTGAACAACTATACCTTTGGTAGATGTGATTCAGTAAATTTGGACTTCTGCAACTTCTGTTTAGATTTCAGAGATTTCTATTAAAGTCACTATTAAAGTATCTGGTAGTGAACAGGACTAAGTGGTTCAGATCGGGAAAAACACCCACATAGACTGGAGGGGTGAAATGAATGTATGTGGTTGTGCTTGTGCTTGTGTTTACCTGGGGATGCAAGAGTATGGTGGAAAGTCTGGGTGTTTGAAATATGGGTATATATTACAACGTGTGTGCGTTTCTGTGTTCGTGTTGGGGGTGTGTGTGCATTGGCAAAGTGTATGATGTGTTGTATTGGAGAGATATTTGTCCATTGGCTTACATAGCAACATAGAAAATAGAAGTAGGAGTAGGCCATTCGTTCCTTTAAGTCTGTTCCACCATTTAACGTGATCATGGCCGATCGTCCATCTCAATGCAATACTCTCATGCTCTCGCCACATCCCTTGACACGTTTAGTGTCTAGAAGCCTATCCAATTCCTTCCTAAGTATATTCAGTGACTTGGCCTCTACGGTTCTCTGTGGTAGAGAATCCCACAGGTTCACCATTCTCTGAATGAAGGCCTTGTACAACGGCAGTAAGACATCCTTGCTCCTGTACTCAAGTCCTTTTGCAGTGAACGCCAACATACCATTTAGTTTCCTAACTGCTTGCTATACCTGCATGCTTGTTTTCAGTGACTGGTGTACTAGGACAGTCAAGTCCTTTCTACACCAACATTTCCCAATCTATCACCATTTAAATAATACTCTGCCATTCTGTTTCATAACTTCACATTTATCCACATTATACTTTATGCATTTGCTCACTCACTCAACTTTTCTAAATCACCTTGTAGCCTCTTAATTGGACGGCATGGTGGCATAGTGGTTAACACTGCTGCCTCACAGTGCCAGGGACCCGGGTTTGATTCCCGGCTTGGGTCACTGTCTGTGTGGAGTTTGCACGTTCTCTCTGTGTCTGCGTGGGTTTCCTCTGGGTGCTCTGGTTTCCTCCCACAGGTCAAAGATGTACAGGTTAGGTGAACTGGCCATGTTAAATTCTCCCTCAGTGTACCCGAACTGGTGCCAGAGTGTGGTGACTAGAGGATTATCACAGTAACTTAATTGCAGTGTTAATGTAAGCCTTCTTGTGACAAATAAATAAACTAAACATTGTCCTCATATTCCCACCAAATTTTGTGTCATCAGCAAACTTGGAAATATTAATTTTGCCTCCCTTATCCAAATCATTGGTGTATATTGTAAAGAGCTGGGGCCCAAGCACTGAAAGCTGCGGGACCCCACAGAACTATAGATCTCTAGGATCCCTACAGTTCATAAAGGGGCCGTTCAGCCCATTGAGTCTGCACTGACTCTCCCAAAGAGCATCCCACCCAAGCTATCATCTCTGCCCTATCCTCGTAACCCCATGCATTTAACATTAAGCTAATCCACCTAACCATGGACATTAAGGCGAAATTTAGCATGGCCAATCCACATAACCTTTACATCTTTGGACTGTGGGAGAAAACTGGAGCACCCAGAGGAAACCTACGCAGACGCAGGGAGAATGTGCAAACTCCACACAGTCACCCACGGCTGGAATTGAACCTGGGCCTCTGGCGCTGTGAAGAAGCAGTGTTAACCACTGTGCCACTGTCACTGCCTACCACTTCAAAAACGATCCATTTATTCCAACTCTGTTTCCCCTCTTCTAACCAATTCTCAATTTATGGCTGTGTGTTTCTCTTTTGGGGAGATGTGTGTGCATTGGTGTTGTGTGTTTTGGGGAAGTGTGTGTATGTGAACGAGTGAATGAGTTGTGTGTATTGCCAAGAGTGTTCGTTGGGGACATGTTTGCATTGGTAGGGTGTGCTGGGGTTGTGTGTGTATTATTGAGGTGTATGCGTGTATTGGAGTAATGTGTGTATACTACTGCATTATGTTGGTGGATGCGTGTGTAATGGTGAGTGTATATGTCTGTGTGCTGGAGAATTGGCAGGTGTATATGTGTATTGATGAGGTGTTTGTGTGTGTGTGTATTTGTGAGTGCGGTGAAAGAATCCCTTACAGATCTTGGCAATGGCAGCAGAACCCTTGGGTCCTGAACAAAGTGACGAACAAGGCCAAAGATGAGAAACCTACAATAAAGGATAGGATGTCTAGCAAAGAAAGAATTTCTAAGCCATGGATGCAAGAAATTGGTCTTTGAAAAAGTACAAAGAAATGCTGGAAGCCCTGTAAAACTGCCTGAGACACTACAATAGCAAATAAACACGGTCCTGCACAAAAGGAGCAAAACAACTAGCAGAAGAATTCGTTGCAAGAAGAACAGGCAAAACTGTCTGGAAACAGAGGCAGATCCAGTTTACAACGTCTGGTTTTGGAGAGTGAATAGTGTGTTGTAGGGATAATTCATAAAGGCTGCTGAGATGGTTACCTGAAGCTGAAGCTATAGATCCTGAGGGCCAAATTGTCTTGTGAAGCAAAGATAACTCAAGGACTACACGGAACTCTCTGAAAAAGATTGTTTTGTGAAATTGCCCTTAGTGTCCCAAGATGTGTATGTTAGATCATAGAATAATAGAATCCTTACAATACAGAAGGAGGCCATTTGGCCCATCGAGTCTGCACCGACCACAATCCCACCCAGGCCCTATTCCCGCAACCCCACACATTTACCCTGCTAATCCCCCTTACACTAGGGTTAATTTAATATGGCCAATCAACCTAACTCACACATCTTTGGACTGTGGGAGGAAACCGGAGCACCCAGAGGAACGCCACGCAGACACGGGGAAAACATGCAAACTCCACACAGACAGTGGCCCGAGGCCGGAATTGAACCTGGGACCCTGGCACTGTGAGGCAGCAGTGCTAACCACAGTGCCCCCATGTCCCATGAATGAATAAAAAATCTCTAACCAGAGTAGTTCATTTTGAAGTTCAGCGTTGACTTCTTTACCCTCCCTGGCACCCTGGATCTAAGCAGCTGGAGCACTTCCCTTATTTCTTAGTGCAGAAGGAGGCCACATCTCCAACCAATGGAGACTTTGCCACCTGATACCCATTGATTCCAGCTTTGTTAGGGGTTACTAGATCTGTGTTACTAAAAGCATTCAAGTATGTGTGCGTTTATCAAAATTTTCTGTGGGTCTGTGATCGGCTGGGTTTGGGAAATGTTTGGGATTCCAGGGATAGGGCGGGGGAGAAGCCTTGGTAAGATAAGTAGTCAAGAGTAAGTGCAGACTCGATGAGCCAAATGGCCTCCTTCTGCACTAAGAAATAAGGGAAGTGGTCCAGCTGCTTAGGTCCGGGGCAAAGCAGTCAATGCTGAGCTTCAAAATGAACGACTCTGGTTAAAGATCTTTTATTCATTTGTGGGACATGGGCATCGCTGGCTGGCCAGCATTTATTGCAAATCCCTAGTTGCCCTTGAGAAGGTGGTGGTGAGCTGCCTTTTTGAATCGCTACAGTCCACATGCTGTGGGTTGACCCACAATGCCGTTAGGGAGGGAATTCCAGGATTTTGACCCAGCGACTGCGAAGGAACAGTGATATATTTCCAAGTCAGGATGGTGAGTGGCTTGGAGGGGAACTTGCAAGTGGTGGTGTTCCCATGAATCTGCTGCCCTTGTCCTTCTAGATGGAAGTGGTCATGGGTTTGGAAGGTGCTGTCTATGGATCTTTTGTGAATTGCTGCAGTGCATCTTGTAGATAGTACACACTGCTGCTACTGAGCATTGGTGGTGGAGGGAGTGAATGTTTGTAGATGTGGTTCCAATCAAGCAGGCTGCTTTGTTCTGGATGGTGTCAAGCTTCTTGAGTGTTTTGGAGCTGCACCCATCCAGGCAAGTGGGGAGTATTCCATCACACTCCTGACTTGTGCATTGGAGATGGTGGACAGGCTTTGGGAAGTCAGGAGGTGAGTTACTCGCCGCAGTATTCCTAGCCTCTGACCTGCTCTTGTAGCCGCTGTGTTTATGTGGTGAGTCTAGTTGGGTTTCTGGTCAATGGCAACCCCAAGGATGTTGACAGTGGGGAGGATTCAGCGATGGTAATACCATTGAATGTCAAGGGGCAGTGGTTAGAGTGTCTCTTATTGGTGATGGTTATTAGCTGGCATTTGTGTGGTGCGAATGTTAGTTGCCACTTGTCAGCCCAAGCCTGGATATTGTCCAGATCTTGTTGCATTTGAACATGGACTGCTTCAGTATCTGATGAGTCATGAATAGTGCTGAATATTGTGCAATCATTGGTGAACATCCCCACTTCTGACCTTATAATGGAGGGAAGGTCATTGGCGAAGCAGCTGAAGATGGTTGGGCCTTCGGACATTACCCTGAGGGACTCCTACAGAGATGTCTGACCCCCCCGACAACCATCTTCCAATGTGCCAGGTATGACTCCAACCAGTGGAGAGTTTGCCACCTGATACCCATTGATTCCAGCTTTCTTAGGTGTTACTAGATCTGTGTTACTAAAAGCGTTCAAGTCAGTATGTGTGCGTTTGTCAAAATTTTGTGTGGATCTACGTTTGGATGCCCATGCCACTGTTGCTTTATTAGTAGATAAATCCTAATTTATAACATCAAGCTGAATTGGTATTAGAAATCTGAGGTACATCAGAATTAAACATGGATTTATGCAGAACTATGTTGTGCAATTTTTATAGCAGTTTCCTACACAACCAAAGAGAAAAAGCATTTTAAATTTTTTTAAAGTTGTTAAAGTTTATTTATTATTATTTATTATTGTCACAAGTAGGCTTACATTAACACTGCAATGAAGTTACTGTGAAATTCCCCATTTTGGGATTATTTGAAGGTGAATTTAAGCTCATTTCCCATTTTCGGTTTAAAGTTAGGTTGACTGAATTCTCCCATTAAAATATTTCTCTTCTGCTCACATTTCCTTTTTATTTTTCCATCAGGATTTCTTCCCCTTCCAATGCTAACCAGATATTATACTCCAGTGCCAGCATTTTTCAGATGGGAGGGCTTTCATCCCACTATTAAGAAAAAACATGTTAGCCCGGTAGCCTTGTAACGCTGTATGGAGTATTAATTGGCTAAGGGCGGGGTACACACTCCACACTTGGGAGACAGTCTCCTTCACAGAGCTGCTGGCTGACCTGATGGTTGGTAACTCCCTAGTCACAGCAATGTCACCAGGAGCAGTGGCGGTTGTTGGCGCTACCAGACTAAGTGCCGGAACCTACAGTATCAGGTAAGTCCAGGTTTTCACAGCAAAGACGGGAGGGAAGGCCAGGAGTCAAGTTTTCAAGTTTCCCTTTTCTTCTGTGAGCAGTTTTGTCCCGGTAATGGTGGATAGTGTTTGTTTGCCACTGTCGTCTCTCAGGCAGTTTAAAGGCCTTCCTATCTTTTTTGATTCTTTTAGCAACCTTAGTCTATCAGTGTCTCCATGACCTTCATTGCTTTCAGCAACTTGTCATGACATTTTCTGGATGTTCTGTTCTCCAACTCTAATCCCTGAAGAGCCATTCTCAAGGTCTGATGCTATTCTGGCCATATTGCTTACCTGAGATGATTGACTTACTGAATATAATGTTTTGTTACATTAGTTAAATGCCATTCTATGTCAATATGTCTGTGGAATGTTCCTCTTTTACTTTTTAGATTGTCTACTGCCTTTGATATGGTTTTACTGCACCATTCTCCTCCAGCACTCCTCCCTATCAGCTAGTTGGGTGGGATTGTTCTCACCTCGTTCCTTATTCTTATCTATCTAATCACCATCGGAGACTCACCCAGCAATGGCTTCTCTTCCTGCCCTTCTGGAATTACCTTTGGAGTCCCTCGTGGATCAATTATCCTTAGGTCCTTCCTATTTCTCACCTCCATCTTTCCTCATCACATTATTAACTGAAAATATGCTGCGAGTCTCCACATGTGCACTGGCAACACCTCCATATAACCATTACCTCTGTCATGATCCCTCATTCTCTCCAATTTGTCACACCGCTCCTTCGAAGGAGGATGAACTGTACTGGGTGAACAGAAATTTCCAGCAACTAAATATTGGGAAGACCAAAGCTGGAAACTGAGCTGGCTGCAAACTCAGTTCCCTCTAGCCAATTTGGAATACTGCGTCCAGTTCTGGTCGCCGCACTACCAGAAGGACGTGGAAGCGTTAGAGAGAGTGCAGAGAAGGTTTACCAGGATGTTGCCTGGTATGGAGGGTCTTAGCTATGAGGAGAGATTGGGTAAACTGGGGTTGTTCTCCCTGGAAAGACGGAGAATGAGGGGAGATCTAATAGAGGTGTACAAGATTATGAAGGGGATAGATAGGGTGAACGGTGGGAAGCTTTTTCCCTGATCAGAAGTGACGTTCACGAGGGGTCACGGGCTCAAAGTGAGAGGGGCGAAGTATAACTCAGATATTAGAGGGATGTTTTTTTACACAGAGGGTGGTGGGGGCCTGGAATGCGCTGCCAAGTAGGGTGGTGGAGGCAGGCACGCTGACATCGTTTAAGACTTACCTGGATAGTCACATGAGCAGCCTGGGAATGGAGGGATACAAACGATTGGTCTAGTTGGACCAAGGAGCGGCACAGGCTTGGAGGGCCGAAGGGCCTGTTTCCTGTGCTGTACTGTTCTTTGTTCTTTGTTCTAGCCACTGAATCCACCCATCTCTGTAGCAACGATCGAGGCTGAGCGAGATAGTTCACAAGCTTGTTGTCAGATTTGACCCTGAGATGACCTTCCAACCACATATTCGTTCCATCACCGATGCATCTGCACTTTGGCTCTGCCATGCCACATATCCCGCTGAAACCCTCATTCATGCCTTGGTTAACTCTCAACTTTCCTGCCCAACTTCTCATTTTCCATCCTCAATATACTTGAGCTCATCCACAACCTTGCATCCCAGGTCCGAACTCACAGTATCAAGTCCTGATTGTCCAGTCTCCTCACCCCCAATCCCAGAACATGTTGATCGACCTCCATGTCGTTTCCTCACTGGTCTCGCTCCTCCTTTGCAAGCAGCTCTAGTCCTCTGAACGTATCTTGCACATTCCCCTGGTTTTTAACGCACCCTAATTGGCAGCTGTGCCTTCAATTGTCTGGGCCCTGAACTCTGTAATTCCCTCCGTAAATCTCTCCGCCTCTTTACGCATCTTTCCTCCCTCGAACTGTTTTTTAAAACCATTCCCTTGTTCAGGCTTTTGCTCATAGGCCCTGCTGTTACCCTATGTGGCTTGGTGTCAGATTTTGTTTTATAATAGTCTTGAGGAACACATTGGGAGGTATAACTACTACATTATTAATTCAGTGTGGTGGTGGGAATACAACTAACATTTTCCTTCATTACAACAAGGACAAAATTCACAAGTGCTTATTGGTTGTTAAATGCTTTCAAAGATGCCGAGATTGTGAGAGATGTTGTGAAAATGTGAATCTTTCCTTTGTTATTTCTTTATTTATATATCCGGCAGAAATCATGCAGTTACAATTTCCCAACTAATTCAAGTGGCCAGAATGTCAGCCTAATTTTGCCCTTCACAGTGGTACAATGTGTGGCATCGGCACATTATCTGGTACTATGGCTGTGGTATAACGTGTGGCGATACAGTGTACAGCATATGGCAGTTACATAGTATCTGGCGGTGGTACACTATGTGGCAATGGTACAGTGTGTGGCAATGCTACAATATGTGGCAGTGGTACAGTGTGTGGCTGTGGTACAGTGTGTGGCTGTGGTACAGTGTGTGGCAATGGTACAGTATGTGGCTGTGGTACAGTGTGTGGCTGTGGTACAGTGTGTGGCAATGGTACAGTATGTGGCAGTGGTACAGTATGTGGCTGTGGTACAGTGTGTGGCTGTGGTACAATGTGTGGCAGTGGTACAGTGTGTGGCTGTGGTACAGTGTGTGGCAATGGTACAGTGTGTGGCAATGGTACAGTATGTGGCAGTGGTACAGTATGTGGCAGTGGTACAGTATGTGGCAGTGGTACAGTATGTGGCAGTGGTACAGTATGTGGCTGTGGTACAGTGTGTGGCAATGGTACAGTATGTGGCTGTGGTACAGTGTGTGGCTGTGGTACAGTGTGTGGCAATGGTACAGTATGTGGCTGTGGTACAGTGTGTGGCAGTGGTACAGTATGTGGCTGTGGTACAGTGTGTGGCAGTGGTACAGTGTGTGGCTGTGGTACAGTGTGTGGCTGTGGTACAGTGTGTGGCAATGGTACAGTGTGTGGCAATGGTACAGTATGTGGCTGTGGTACAGTATGTGGCTGTGGTGCAGTGTGTGGCAATGGTACAGTGTGTGGCTGTGGTACAGTATGTGGCAGTGGTGCAGGGTGTGGCAGTGGTGCAGTGTGTGGCAGTGGTACAGTATGTGGCTGTGGTACAGTATGTGGCTGTGGTACAGTATGTGGCAGTGGTACAGTATGTGGCAGTGGTACAGTATGTGGCTGTGGTACAATGTGTGGCAGTGGTACAGTATGTGGCTGTGGTACAGTGTGTGGCAGTGGTACAGTGTGTGGCAGTGGTACAGTGTGTGGCTGTGGTACAGTATGTGGCTGTGGTACAGTGTGTGGCAGTGGTACAGTGTGTGGCAGTGGTACAGTGTGTGGCAATGGTACAGTGTGTGGCTGTGGTACAGTATGTGGCAGTGGTGCAGGGTGTGGCAGTGGTGCAGTGTGTGGCAGCGGTGGAGTGTGTGGCAGTGGTGGGGTGTGTGGCAGTGGTGCAGTGTGTGGCAGTGGTGCAGTGTGTGGCAGCGGTGGAGTGTGTGGCAGTGGTGGAGTGTGTGGCAGTGGTGCAGTGTGTGGCAGTGGTGCAGTGTGTGGCAGTGGTGCAGTGTGTGGCAGTGGTACAGTGTGTGGCAGTGGTGCAGTGTGTGGCAGCGGTGCAGTGTGTGGCAGTGGTACAGCGTATGGCAGTGGTGCAGTGTGTGGCAGTGAACAAAGAACAATACAGCACAGGAACAGGCCCTTCGGCCCTCCAAGCCCGCGCTGCTCTCTGGTCCAAACTAGACCATTCTTTTGTATCCCTCCATTCCCACTCCGTTCATGTGGCTATCTAGATAAGTCTTAAACGTTCCCAGTGTGTCCGCCTCCACCACCTTGCTCGGCAGCGCATTCCAGGCCCCCACCACCCTCTGTGTAAAATACGTCCTTCTGATATCCGTGTTAAACCTCCCCCCCTCACCTTGAACCTATGACCCCTCGTGAACGTCACCACCGACCTGGGAAAAAGCTTCCCATCGTTCACCCTATCTATGCCTTTCATAATTTTATACACCTCTATTAGGTCACCCCTCATCCTCCGTCTTTCCAGTGAGAATAACCCCAGTTTACCCAATCTCTCCTCATAACTAAGCCCTTCCATACCAGGCAACATCCTGGTAAACCTCCTCTGCACTCTCTCTAAAGCCTCCATGTCCTTCTGGTAGTGTGGCGACCAGAACTGGGCGCAGTATTCCAAATGCGGCCGAACCAACGTTCTATACAACTGCAACATCAGACCCCAACTTTTATACTCTATGCCCCGTCCTATAAAGGCAAGCATGCCATATGCCTTATTCACTACCTTCTCCACCTGTGACGTCACCTTCAAGGATCTGTGGACTTGCACACCCAGGTCCCTCTGCGTATCTACACCCTTTATGGTTCTGCCATTTCTCATATAGCTCCCCCGTACGTTAGTTCTACCAAAATGCATCACTTCGCATTTATCAGGATTGAACTCCATCTGCCATTTCTTTGCCCAAATTTCCAGCCTATCTATATCCTTCTGTAGCCTCTGACAATGTTCCTCACTATCTGCAAGTCCAGCCATTTTTGTGTCGTCCGCAAACTTACTGATCACCCCAGTTACACCTTCTTCCAGATCGTTTATATAAATCACAAACAGCAGAGGTCCCAATACAGAGCCCTGCGGAACACCACTAGTCACAGGCATCCAGCCGGAAAAAGACCCTTCCACTACCACCCTCTGTCTTCTGTGACCAAGCCAGTTCTCCACCCATCTAGCCACCTCCCCCTTTATTCCATGAGATCCAACCTTTTGCACCAATCTACCATGAGGGACTTTGTCAAACGCTTTACTAAAGTCCATATAGATGACATCCATGGCCCTTCCCTCGTCAACCATTCTAGTCACTTCTTCAAAAAACTCCACCAGGTTAGTGAGGCATGACCTCCCTCTCACAAAACCATGCTGACTATCGTTAATGAGTTTATTCCTTTCTAAATGCGCATACATCCTATCTCTAAGAATCCTCTCCAACAACTTCCCTACCACGGACGTCAAGCTCACCGGCCTATAATTTCCTGGGTTATCCTTCCTACCCTTCTTAAATAATGGGACCACATCAGCTATCCTCCAATCCTCTGGGACATCACTTGTGTCCAGTGACGAGACAAAGATTTGCGTCAGAGGCCCAGCGATTTCATCTCTCGTCTCCCTGAGCAGCCTTGGATAGATTCCATCAGGCCCTGGGGATTTGTCAGTCTTTATATTCCCTAAAAAACCTAACACTTCCTCCCTTGTAATGGAGATTTTCTCTAACGGGTCAACACTCCCCTCCGAGACACTCCCAGTCAACAGATCCCTCTCCTTTGTGAATACTGACGCAAAGTATTCATTTAGGATCTCCCCTACTTCTTTGCGCTCTAAGCATAATTCCCCACTTTTGTCCCTGAGAGGTCCGATTTTTTCCCCGACAACCCTTTTGTTCCTAACGTATGAATAAAATGCCTTGGGATTCTCCTTAATCCTGTCTGCCAAGGACAGTTCGTGACCCCTTTTTGCCCTTCTAATTCCTCGTTTGAGTTCTTTCCTACTTTCTTTGTATTCCTCCAGAGCTCCCTCCGTTTTTAGCTGCCTGGACCTAACGTACGCCTCTCTTTTCTTTTTGACCAATCCCTCAATTTCCCTGGTTATCCACGGTTCTCGAATCCTACCCTTCCTATCCTTCTTTTTTACAGGCACATGCCTATCCTGCAGCCCTAACAACTGTTCCTTAAAAGACTCCCACAGGCCACATGGATTTACCCTCAAACAGCCTCTCCCAATCAACAGCTGCCAATTTCTGCCTAATCCCACTAAAGTTAGCCTTCCCCCAATCCAACACCTTACCCTTGGGACACCACTCATCCTTTTCCATCACTATCCTAAAGCTAACAGAATTGTGGTCACTATTTGCCACATGTTCCCCTACCGAAACTTTGAAGACCTGACCGGGCTCATTCCCCAGTACTAGGTCCAGTATAGCCCCCTCTCTAGTCGGGCTATCTACATATTGTTCCAAAGAACCTTCCTGTATACATTTTACAAATTCCTCCCTATTCAGACTCCCAGCCCAAGTGGTACAGTGGTCCCAGTGGTACAGTGTTAGGAAGTTGTAATGAAATGAGAAGTAAAGAATTGGATTAAATAGAAACTGATAGGACTTTAGCTGCACTGAGGGCTTGTGAGACGCTGATTAGCCACGTAGCAAGCTGAAATAGATACTTTGTTCAGCAAAGTGGAGCCAACAGTCTAGGGGCCCAGATCACAGCCACACCCAATTGAAAATCTTGGTCTCAGAACCAAGCTGTGGCGCAGAAAGAAATATCAGAAATCTGTCTCTGTCAGGCCCCATAAAGGTCTACTAAACTAGAAGAGTGATTCCCAAAGAAAGCTACAGGTCCTGTGTGGTAGTTATTAGCTGGATTTAGTTCACAGTGTTAAAACCAATGGGTTGTTGTGTTGGGGAAGGTGGATTCACTGAGTTTAGAAAATTGGCTAGATTTAGATGGGGCAGGGGTAGTTTAAGCATCCAAAAGAGAAAGTGCTAGAAAATCTCGGCAGGTCTGGCAGCATCTGTCGGGAGAGAAAATAGCTGACCTTTCGAGTCCGGATGACCCTTTGTCAAAGCTAAAAGGGATTTCAGATTTCAGCATCCGCAGTAACTTGCTTTTATTTAGGTAGTTTAAGCATAGTGTCTGGATAACCATTATTGTAGTTAATTGTAAATTTTGTTCTTTACTGTTGCCTTTCTTGTTGATTGTTTTAAATTTGAATAACTGTTTTGTTATTTGAATAATTTACAACAAGACTGAGCCCCTTCTTCACTGGGTTTCATCCCTTTTCTCACATTTTTTCCAAATTGCAACAGTAAACATTAAGAACTAGCATTCCAAATTTCCCTTTTGGGATTTGGGAAGCCCTCGCATTGATAATGTGGTGTTCAAAGTAACCTTGTGTGGCAATGGTACAGTGTGTGGCAGTGGTACAGAGTGTAGCAGCGGTATAGCATGTGGCAGTGGTACAGAGTGTAGCAGTGGTACAGAGTGTAGCAGTGGTACAGTGTGTGGCAATGGTACAGTGTGTGGCAGTGGTACAATGTGTGGCAGTGCTACAGTATGTGGCAGCGGTACAGTGTGTGGCAGTGGTACAGTGTGTGGCAGTGGTACAGTGTGTGGCAATGGCACAGTGTGTGGCAGTGGTACAGTGTGTGGCAGTGGTACAGTGTGTGGCAATGGTACAAATGTGTGGCAGTGGTACAGTGTGTGGCAGTGGTACAGAATGTGGCAGTGGTATAATGTATGGCAGCGGTGTAGTGTGTGGCAGCGGTATAGTGTGTGGCAGCGGTATTGTGTGTGGCAGTGGTATAGTGTGTGGCAGCGGTACAGTGTGTGGCAGTGATAGTGTGTGGCAGTGGTACAGAGTGTGGCAGTGGTACAGAGTGTGGCAGTGATAGTGTATGGCAGCGGTATAGTGTGTGGCAGTGGTATAGAGTGTGGCAGTGGTAGAGTGTGTGGCAGCGGTACAGAGTGTGGCAGTGTTAGAGTGTGTGGCAGCGGTACAGTGTGGCAGTGGTAGAGTGTGTGGCAGCGGTACAGAGTGTGACAGTGTTAGAGTGTGTGGCAGCGGTACAGAGTGTGGCAGTGTTAGAGTGTGTGGCAGCAGTACAGAGTGTGGCAGTGGTAGAGTGTGTATATAACCAGTGGTGCTCATACTGCTCAAAGTTGGTCCTTGGGTTTTTGCTGCAATATTAGCTTGTGCTGACAGGGACTGTTGCACCTTCACTGGCACCCTTTTCATTTTGTACTACTGAATATCACCAGTAGTGGCTTTGAGATAATTCCCCAAAGGGCAGGTGCAATGACAACTAGCAGAAGGCCAATTCTGAGTATTTTGGAGTCAAGGTGGGGGAAACTTTTCTTTTTTACATTTGCCATTTGTTGAAATTCATTGCTTACCCCATCGCTTCTGCTCAACAATCCTAAACAGAATAGACTCGCTCAATGTCTTGCTTCTCTCAAATTCCTTCCGACAACTCTGACCTCTGTGTTCCTCAAATATTGGCCTTTTTGCATTTACATTGTTGCATCTTTTCAGCCATATACTCTGTCACCTGGATTCTGAGCTGTGGAATTCCCTCCTCAAACCTCTCTCTCTCTTTCTCTCTCTCTCTCTCTTTTATCCCTCCTCTTTTAAGGTGCTCTGAGCTTTGATCAAGCCGTCCTTTTGTGCTTGGTGTTGAATTTAGTCTGATAATACCTCTATAAAGCACCTTGGATTGTTTCACTGCGTTAAAGGTGTTATATAAATGCATGTTGTTGTTATTGTTGAGACTCTATCGAGAGACACAGGACAGACGAGTGATCCAAGTGGCCAAGTTAGTACAGAACTGACAACAATAGGATCAATACATTTGGCCCTATGGTCCCTGCAGAGTTGAAATACTGGAAGTTAGTTAGCACAATTATTATAAACCCACAGTAAGTTAATGACAAATTTGTTTAAACTTCATTGACAGAGGGAAATAAGCCAATTATTTCTTCAACATACAATCCTTCCAGCCTTGCTGATAGTCCCCTGAAATGTAAAGAGAAATATCAGCTAACCGTGACAAAAACTTCAAATCAAGGACAACTAATTCAATAAACAGGAACTGGAGAAGCCTGCTTTATTGATTTGACTTCGAGAGAATAGGCACTGAAAAAGGGAGAGCAGATAATCCAATTTTTTGCAAGCCATATTGGATCTTCTGTTTGTGAAGGTTTTAATCATAGGCTGGAAGTACAGCAGCAGCTCAGAGCTGGTTATTGCACAATTTAAACTGACAGTCCTGCAGCATTTGACATTGAGATTAATTTAGTGCAGGATCTGAAATCTAAAGGTTGAAATGACAGTGAGCAATTTAATCACATTGGAGTTTAACATAGTTGCACCAAATCTTTCTCTCTCCATCTGCTTACTTTTTTTAATGTCAAATGGTTGATATTGTTGTAAAAATAACCAAGAGAAATTTTGAGAAATCAGACTCTGTACATGCGCTAATGATCCTTTGCCCACAGCAACATTTGCCGGTATTCCAAATGTACAACTATTAGCCCTGAGTTTCTGTTATGTCCAGCTGTCCCTTTCAGCTCAATTCACCCAAATTTGGCCCAACCACTGCGTGAAATTGAGAAATTTGAAGCAGAATTACACCCAGCGCAAATCTATCCATTGTTTTAATTCAAAAGGCATTGCGGTAAGAGTTGGCCCAGCCCACAGAGTTGGCTGCGCCCCAGGGTGAATTAATCACAGGCAAACATCTCCACTAATTGGTCCCGTTTGTGCTACTCTGAGAAGACTCTTCAAATGAAACTTTTTTCTGAGGTGCTAGGATACCAATTGGCATATTTTAAAGAAAATGGGGTGGGATTCTCCCAAAAAAATTCCAAGTGTCGAACTTGTGTTAAACCTGGAGTAAACCCCATTGGGTTTTTTCAGCGGGATTTTCAAAATGAATCTCCCACACTCTGTGCACTGCAGAGTGCCCTAGTGTGAATCTCATTAAAAATCTGTGGGTGAAGCCTATTCTCATTGGAGAGGCTGGCAACATAGTGCTGAGCGTGCACTGATCTGTCAGAACGGAGATCGGCACATCTTCAGTAGCCTCGTACTGCTGACCTCCCGATTGCTGGCTAGCTCGATCATTGGTCAGCCCCGCAATCCTGCCATCGCTGACCATGCGACCCCCTCCAATCACTAGTCCCCCTGGACGTGTCCGGTCAAGCCCTGCAGACTGCCCCCTCCCGGCCTAATCGCTGGCCTCCCTCCCTTTGTCACCGCTGAGTGCAGAGTGGCACCGGGACCCCCCAACCCCACCAATCTCCTCCCCCTAGAAACCCCACCCCCACTATGGCCTCAGCCCCTTGGCACTGCCGATGCCCGGTGGGCATTGCCAAGGTGCCCCTTGGGCATTGGCGCTTTGCTCCTTGGGCAGTGCCAGGGGAGCCAGGCTGGCAATGCCTAGGGGGAATCCCCTCCTTACCCAGACTTCCTGGGGGACACAATGGCTCCCCTTCACTCCAGCAGGGTCGGGCAGCCAGATCCCCACAAGCGGGGAGCTGTTGTAAACCCTGCCGGAATGAACCACTCCTAGTGGGTGGGGGGGAGAATCTAGCAGGCCCAGAGACTTCAGTCCCAGGCCCGATAATGATATTTAAATCAACATTTAAATAATTTATGCAGCTCCATTCCTATTTCTGGTGTGGAGCTGACGGCATTGGAAATCCGGCAGCTGGAGATGCGTGGTGGCTGGAGATGCGTGGAGGCCGGTGATGCGTGGAGGCTATGGCACCCAGCGGGAAGCCCGCTACAAGGCCTCCGCTTGAGTGTCCCAGCCTGCTGTCTGCTCTAGCTGGAATAGCGCAGTGGGTTGGGAGAATCGCCCCATGGTTTTTGAAAACAATGTACTGAGGAACTTATCAAACTGGTGTACAGCACACACAATCTACTCACAGATGATATGCAAACTCTCTGATTGAAAATGCTATGGTTTTTGTGTTAAACCACTTCCAGTCGTATTAATCAAACTGCACCAGGTTACAACTCTTAAAGATATGAAAGACTTTGAAATCAAATATTGTTTAATAATTACATTTTAAAACTTGCCGAGTTTCATGGCAGATTTTACATCTATTGTTTATGTAAATGAGTTTGAGCATAAACTTGAACTAACTCCCTAAACAAGCACAATTTGCAGCCGGACAGCCATTGCACATCAAATAGTAACTACAGATCACCTTTCTTAATTCTAAACAAAATCGATATGTAGCAGTAAAATCACATTTTCATTAATTGCATGCTCAGTAGTGATTAACTATTCCAAAGTTATTAATTATGGTACAGAATGCTCTGCTCAGAATGCTTAGGGAGAGCAAATCTACCTACAGAAAGTCTTGTGTCCATTGTGGTCTCATATTTGGACCTGTCACTTTGTTCTCTATCTTCAAAGTGGGTGGTACATCGGCATCTCAATGGCTCAGGTAACAAATTTTTTAAAAATGCCGTTGAACATTCGGGGGCAATCTTTGAACAAGCAGGGAACCTACCATTGAGCAAAGTGAGGTCTGACCATTGAAGAAATGGGGAACCAGTCACCGTTGAATAAGTAGCAAACCAATATAAAAACTCTCAATCAACAGGCAGCTGGGGGGTGGTAGCGTAGTGGCATTGTCAGCGTATTAGTAATCCAGAGACCCAGGATAATGTTCTGAGGTTCACAATGGTGGAATTTAAATTCAACAAAAATCTGGTATTAAAAGTCTAATGGAAGCTATTGTTATAAAAACCCATCTGGTTCACTAAGGGGAGGTGATGGCCTAGTGGTATTATCGCTAGACTATTAATCCAGAAACTCAGCTAATGTTCTGGGCGATCTGGGTTCGAATCCTGCTACAGCAGATGGTGGAATTCAAATTCAATTAAAAAAATCTGGAATTAAGAATCTACTGATGACTGTGAAACCATTGTTGATTATCGGAAAAACCCATCTGGTTCACTAATGTCCTTTAGGGAAGGAAATCTGCCGTCTTTACCCAGTCTGGTCTATATGTGACTCCAGAGCCACAGCAATGTGGTTGCCTCTCAACTACCCTCTGAACAAGGGAAACTAGGGATGGGCAATAAATGCTGGCCAGCCAGCGACACCCACGTCCACGAATGAATTAAAAAAAAGACCCACAGCAATGTGGTTCACTCTTAACTGCTCTCTGAGATGGCTGAGCAAGCCACTCAGTTGCTTACTTCAGTTCAAGGGCAATTAAGAATGAGCAAGAAATGCTGGCCTTGTCAAGTGATGCCCAGAACCCATGAAAATGTTTTTTAAAAAGCAAGAGGCTACCAAACAACGAAAGCAGCCAAAGATTTTATTTCAAAATGCTTGACTTGCAATTCTAAATCGAGATTTACTGCTAAAGTGATGTGAAATTGTAAAGCAAATGAACCCCTTCCTCCACACCAGGCCCCAGATGAAGGCCTCAGCCCAAATCTCAAATATAGGATCACTGGCATGGTGAACCAAGCCCTTACAAAGGCACTTGTCTCAACCCAGTGGAGGAAAAGGAAGGTGGGGAATAAATGACCTATCTTCAGCCCGTTTTCAGTCTCCATTTTTATCAGAAATTAAAAGGCCAGGGAAAACAAGATTGAAGCCCAGTATGTTTAAGTTCCCCACTCCATGGCAGAAATCTACAGTTGGAGTTTACATGAAGGCTGTGGTCCTGCCATCAGCTTTAAAGCCAGGGGAAAGGCTGTCTCCACTGACTCTGGAAGCCTGACTGAGTTTTACACCGTCTGAAGTCATCGCTTCCGCTCCTCTGAGGCATAATCATAGAATCCCTACAGTGCAGAAGGAGGCCATTCAGCCTTCGAGCCTGCACCGACAGTAATCCCACCCAGGCCCTACCTCCGTAACCTCACATATTTACTCTGCTAGCCCCCTGACACTAAGGTACAATTTAGCATGGCCAATCCTTCTAACCTGCACATCTTTGGACTGTGGGAGGAAACTGTAGCACCCGGAGGAAACCCACGCAGACATGGGGAGAATGTGCAAACTCCACATAGACAGTCACCTGAGGCCAGAATTGAACCTGGGTTCCTGGCACTGTGAAGCACTAATGTCCTTTAGGGAAGGACTAATCACTGTGCCGCCCATTACACAAGAATTTTTTTAAAAAAATTTCTGTCTCCAAGAGCTGCCAGAGAATTGAAGGGCCATCAGGAATGGCAACATTGGTGAGGGAGGGAGGGGAGCTGATTAATAAAGCACTGAGAGTTCTTCCAGCAGGTGTGATCTTTTGTTGCTGGAGGGTGCGGGGACTCTCCATGGACCACATGTTGCCCAATCAGGCCCCTCCAAGGCCTCAAGGAGGCTCTCAGGTTTTATCAAAGCTGGTGAAAGTTGCCCTGAAGTGGCTATTAACTGACTACTTTAGGGCCTCCATATTGACCTAAGAGAGAGAGGCTGTTCACCACCCACTGGGCTGCTGGTAAAACACCTGCGATGGCTGAAGGCAATAGGCTGCTGTGCTGCCTAATTTTATTCTCCTCTAACTCCCAGTCCACTCCAGGGGGGTGTAATATTTCCACCAACCTTTCTGATCTCCCCATCCCAGAAATTTCAGGGGCAAGTTTTTTCAAAATAATAACCAGTTTTTGAACTTGTGTTTCTGTAAGCATTTTTAAAAAACTTCGCACCGCCTCTTACCTAATTTGTTGACTGTGTGCAGGGGGAGGGGGGGAGGGGGGCGGGGGGAGCGGGGGGAGCCGGGGGGGGTGGGGGGGAATTGCAAAGGATATCATACCTAATAGCAAAAGGTTTCATAAAATTTGAAGAGGATGGACCCAATAAAGACAATAAGCAAACAGAAGAGTTGTTCAATGAATGTTTCTCATCCATTTTCACAGTAGAAGACAAGTGACAAGTGAGTCAAGGGGATGAATTTAGTGGATCCAATATGAGTAAAAAAAGATAACTGGAATGCACTGTTTGGAAGTGTGGTGGAGGCAGGCTCAATCGAGGCATTCAAGAAAGCATTAGATGATTATTAGAATAGAAGCAATGTGCAGGGGTAGAGGGAAAAGGTGGGGGAATGGCACTAAGCCATAATGCTCGTTTGGAGAGCCAGTACAGGCACGATGGGCTGAATGGCCCCCCTCTGCATCTTAAGATGGACAAATCTCAAGGATCCAATAGGGCTGCCATCCCTATGTATTCAAAGAAGCAGGTGAAAACATTATAGATATACTCGTCATGATTTTCCAAAGTTTGCATGACACAGGAATTGATTCTTTGAACTTAAAAATTGCATCTATTGATCCAATTTTTTAAAGAAGGCAGTGAGTAACGTAACAATTGGGCAGATTTCAGTCTGACATCCATTTTTTTTTAGTCATTTACGGGATGTGGTCACTGGCTAGGCCAGCATTTATTGCCCTTTCCGCGCTGCACTTATCCAGGCAAGTAGAGTGTACTCCATCACACTCCTGACTTGTTCATTGTAGATGATGGATAGACTTTGGGCAGTCAGGAGGTGAGTTACTCGCCAGACTATTCCTAGCCTTTGACCTGATCTGGTAGCCACAGTATTTACATGGCTAGTCCAGTCCAGTTACAGGTCAATGGGAACCCCCCCAGTATGTGAAGAAGTTATTAGAATATATTATCTATGGGCTCCCAGAAGGTATCCTTATCCCATTATTTTTTTTTAGTTATGTCCTGAACAAGAGATTTTTGGCAAGAAAAAATAGCTCACAGAATAACAGGTAACAACCTGAAAATTAGTAGGGAAGTAAAAGGTAAAGATGAAGAGAATGTATTTTGATTAATGGTGCATGACAAGTAACTTTTTAAAAATTCTTTCATAGAAACATAGAAATCATAGAAACCCTACAGTACAGAAAGAGGCCATTCGGCCCATCGAGTCTGCACCGACCACAATCCCACCCAGGCCCTACCCCCATATCCCTACATATTTACCCACTAATCCCTCTAACCTACACATCCCAGGACACTAAGGGCAATTTTTGGCATGGCCAATCAACCTAACCTGCACATCTTTGGACTGTGGGAAGAAACCGGAGCACCCGGAGGAAACCCACGCAGACACGAGGAGAATGTGCAAACTCCACACAGACAGTGACCCAAGCCGGGATTCGAACCTAGGACCCTGGAGCTGTGAAGCAGCAGTGCTAACCACTGTGCTACTGTGCCACCCCATCTTTCATGGGATGGGGCATCGTTGGCAAGGTCAGCATTTATTACCCATCCCTAATTGCACAGTATGGTGTGCTAGGCCATTTTAGAAGGCAATTAGGAGTCAACCATGTAGCTGTGAATCTGGAATCGCAAATAGGCCAGACCGGGTAAGGACGATAGATTTACTTCCCTAAATGGCGTTAGTGAACTGGATGGGATTTTTACAAAAATTCCACCGGTTGCTACGGTGGGATTTCAACCTGTCTACCCAGAACATTAACCTAGACTACTAGCCCACTGATATTGCCATTTCCCACCGATTCCCAAAGTTATGTCCGGAGGCCCCAGATTTTCATCATCAATGCTTGGAATAGAATAGAAAGTTGTGTATCCAAGTTCCCAGATCACAATAGTTTTGTGAGACAAGGTGAATTTGAAACACTTGGTCCCACTCTTGTTGCAACATTGGAGTCTATTCTTTCAACCTGTCAACATCTACTCTTTGCAACGACTCTCTTAAAACTGCTTCCCTTTGCACTTCCTCCTCTACCTGAAGTGAGATTCTTAAAATCCCTTCAGTTCTGCTCTTTTGGTAACACTGCATTCTGAATGTATTCATAGAATCCCTACAGTGCAGAAGGAGGCCATTCAGCCCATCGGGTCTGCACCGACTATAATCCCACCCAGGCCGTATTCCTGTAACCCCACATATTTACTTGCTAATCGCCCTAACACTAAGGGGCAATTTAGCATGGCCAATCCACCGAACCCGCACATCTTTCGGACTGTGGGAGGAAACCGGAGCACCTGGAGGAAACCCACACAGCCATGGGGAGAATGGGCAAACTCCACACAGACAGTGATCCAAGGCTGGAATTGAATCCGGGTCCCTGGTGCTGTGAGGCAGCAGTGCTAACCACTGTGCCACCATACCGCCCGTATTCTCTTTATTTCCTGTGAAGCAACCACTTCTTTGGCCTGGTTAGGAGCTGGGAGCTGTTCTTTCACATCAGAAGAGTTACATAAATATAAATCATTGGTGTCAAGGACTTCTGTGTTTCAGCAATTCTAAATACATGTAGGAATGTCTGTTTTACCTCAGATATTATCTCTTCAACCGTCATTTCCCTTAATGAGTCTTCCGGGCCCCTTTCCAGGTTGATACACCTGTATGCTTATATTCTCATGAAGGCCCTTCTTATTCAAACTGATAAAGGGAAAGAAAGCAGCACTTGCATTTCTATAGAGTCTTCCACAACCTCCCAAATAAACACAATTGAAGTGCAGTCTCTGTGTCCTGTAGCCCAAAACATTGCAGTACGACTTGTTAAGTCATGGTAGGTTGAAGCCCACAACAACATCTTCACTCAACAATTACACACAAAGGAAACTAGCAAGTCTATTCATGCAAAATAAGCATGACTCATGGGACAAATACCTGTTCATCTGTGATCTGTGCAGCTTGTTAACATCTCTTCGAAAAGCTGTTCTTCATACTTATTAACCTCAGTTGACTGAATGGCTGATTTGTGATCCAGAGTGACGCCAGCATCATGGGTTCAATTCCCCTACTGGCTAAGGTTATCTATGAAGGCCAAATCTTCTGAACTTTGCCCCTCGCCTGTGGTGTGGTGAGCCTCAGGTTAAATCACCACCTGTCAGCTCTCTCTCTCAGGGGCGAGCATCCTATGGTCCTCTGGGACAATGCTGACTTTACCTTATTGACCTAAAACTTGGGAACCCATGCCGCTAGGAAGGAATCTCGCCTGCTTCCAATAGACATTGCACAACATTCCCATGGCCTGCTGTAGCAAGGGATGGAGATTCCCATATCTGTCAGGTATTGTAAAATTAATTCCACTATCCTTACATGTACAGACAGATCCTAAAGGGTTAACTTTCATCTCTGTATGAATATATTGCCTACGTTTGCCCTCCCTTTCCAACTGGAAAGTTGAAGGTGATAAATAAGCTACCAGTAGCAAAGAACATTACAAATTCCACAAGTTAAATAACCAATCTGCTGTCAGCAGTCCATTAATCACACCATTGACACAATTTAGATAATAGCTTTCATTGGATGTATATCTAGGAAATGCTACAAGGACACACTCTGTTTCAGATTACGCCTTACAATTGGCTGTCAAACAAGAGATTGTAGTGTTTTATAGCTGGACATTACAACAACGATCCCGTGGTAAAAACAATTTGGGATAAACTCACGGATCTCTAGCTTCCGGCAGGCAGTTGTACTTGAGGGGACAATAGATCTCATAGAGAGCAATAATGCTGTAGCAATGACCCACTAAATGGCACTTCTTTACCTTAAACTGTCCCTCTGTGAAATAAATAGGGGCAACACCTGGAACATTTAACAAGGGCAACTTGAACATTTAACAGGGCCCTAGCTGGAATATTATAATACAGAGACACGATCAAGTATGTTTGATAAGGTAAGCAGCAATAATTTTGTCCGTCCTGCAGTCAAAGTTTGTCAGAAGTGTTTTAATTGATTTAAATTAGTGTATGGATTGTGCTTTCTTTTGAAACCCTCCATAAAATTAGTCCATATAGGCCTGAATTTTGTAGTCAGTAGTGAGGAATGACGCTTACTGTGCACTGTGTGAATTTACAGATGCCCAGAACTTTTCACAAGTAGCCATTGAGTAGCCATTTACAGCTCCTGGGCATTCTTTCCAATATAGCACTGTCTACAGTGGATCTATGGTATGTGTGAACAGGGAAAACAACAGAAGACTCCTCACTGACTTACTCAGACCATATATTAGTCACGTTTGGTGGTCAACAGTGGTCTGTTATCATGTGAGAAATCAGGATGTAATTAAAGAATGCCCATTTTTGGCAGTCACATCATTATTATTTAACTTCTTGGTTTGCTGTCCAATCCATTGCAGGGGGCACGATGAGGACATACAGATGCAATGCTAGATCCAGCATTTGGAATTTGGAAGTGTGTGGAGTTGGAATCAGTGATAGTATCGAATCAGGCTGATTTTGTTCCACACTTTAAAACTGGATGACACTTTCTATTATATATCTTCACCAAGGATCCATCTTCAGGGTTTCAACCTCTCCTTTTGATATTCCTCTGCCCTGCTTCGCTCAGCCTCAATGTTAACCACCCGACCAATCTTTATGTCATCTGCAAACTTACTAATCCCACACTCCGCATAGTCATCTATGTTGTTTAGATAAAGGACGAATAATAGAGGACCCAGCACAGATCCCTGTGGTACGCCACTGGACACTGCCTTCCAGTCGCTTCGTGCACGGTCAGTATTTGTTCCCCCACTCCCCCCACCCCCCCGCCCGGACGATTGTCATATATCATAGAAATCATAGAAACCCTACAGTGCAGAAGGAGGCCATTCGGCCCATCGAGTCTGCACCGACCACAATCCCACCCAGGCCCTACCCCCACATATTTACCCACTAATCCCTCTAACCTACGCATCTCAGGACTCTAAGGGGCAATTTTTAACCTGGCCAATCAACCTAACCCGCACATCTTTGGACTGTGGGAGGAAACCGGAGCACCCGGAGGAAACCCACGCAGACACGAGGAGAATGTGCAAACTCCACACAGACAGTGACCCGAGCCGGGAATCGAACCCGGGACCCTGGAGCTGTGAAGCAGCAGTGCTAACCACTGTGCTACCGTGCCACCCACTGTTTCCCACTGTATAAGAGGGCATAAACTCCATTCCCAGACGTAGGCTTTAAAATCTTGCCTCATAACAAAATTTTAATTAAGCAATTTTAATTTACACACTCTGGGTGGAATCGTGCCCGTTTTCTCAACTGTTGTGATCTTACAAGAGCTGGATTTCTGGTGAGGTCAGACTCTCGCCCATTTCCGGCGAGAGGCTGAATAAATTATTCAAATGTATTTTAATATTGATTTGCATGGTAATAGCGAGCCCGGTGCTCAGTCATCCAGGGCTTGCTTGCCTTTGTTGCCTCACCATGAGAGGTTCTCTCCGACAAGGAAAACATCTGCTCCCTATGAACGGGAAACAGTCATGTTGCCGTCGCCGATAGAACCGGAGGCCATTGAGGCCCCCTCCCCGTGCCCCCCCGCCCCCCCCGGGGAGGCCAAAGACAAGGGGGGTACTCCTTGGACAGTGCCAGCCTGGCACCTCGGTAATGCCCACTGGGGGGGTGGAGCCTATAGGGGTGGGGCCTATGGGGGTGGGAACTGAAGGGCCAACCCGATCAGGAGGGAGGTAGGCCACTGTGCACTCTGCCTGTGATTGAATTGGGGGGAGGTGAGGCTGCTGCTCTGGTATGGGAAGCTCTGTATTGCGATTGGGGGGGGTGCAATCAGTCTGCAGTCTGGGCAGTGGGGGAGGGGGGGGAGGCAGCAAGACTGCATTTTGGATGGTGTGGGGCAGGTGATCAGCCATGGGACATGCGATTGCGGGGGCGGGGCAGGGTGGGGGACTGTGTTCAGGCTGACTGCAGCAGCAGGGGCCTGACAGCTCTCTCTCTGTGTCTGTCAGACCTCTATTGCTTCTATTGCAGATGTGCAGAATCAGAGGTCTGTGCATGTGCAATAGCTCCCTCTGCAGACTGGCTGGTGAATTAAGCCCTGCCCACTGCCTGTAGCAGCTAGAAATGGTCCAGACCATTTTCCCATGCACTATGTACACAAGGTTAGGCTTGAAAACCCGCCCAAAAAATGGATCTGCAACTCTCCCATTTTTCAGCTAGCTGGACACTTACAATTGATCTTGTAAAATTCCACCCACTGTCTCAGATAGTCAACCATGCAGAACATGACTGATTTATAGACCCACAGCAATGAGTCACCAACCTTCTGGTCACCTTTAATCTCTGGACCTGGGTAGATGCTCTTTCAGAATAAAATCACGACAGACCTGATGGGCTAAATGGCTTCCTTCTGTTTGGTAGGGATTCTAGTGACTGAGCTCTAAAAGATGGTTGAATAGTGTAATCTCATTAAGCCTGTGGAATTTGACCAAGAGCTGGTTTTAATCCTGGCACGGATTTACTGCTAAAAGTGCAGTGGGAGCTCTGGTCACCTGGGCTTTTTGGAAAACACGGAATGGATTTTGGAATGGTGATTGCTAAAATAAAATTTTATAATGAGGGAAGATTTTAAAGCCTGTTTCTGGGAATGGAGTTTATGCATTCTCATATGATAATCATCTGGGGGGTGGGATTCTGTGAAGAAATTTGCAAATATTGACTTTGTGCATGAGTGTGACTGGAAGGCAGTGTCCAGTGTCGTACCACAGGGATCTGTGCTGGGTCCCCTATTATTCATCCTTTATATAAATGACATAGATGACTATGCATCTATGGAGGATAGGATTAGTAAGTTTGCAGTTGACACCAAGATTGGCTGGGTGGTTAACAGTGAGGCTGAGTGTCTTGGGCTATTAGAAGATATAGATAGGATGGTCAAATGGGCAGATAAGTGGCAGATGGAATTTAACCCTGAAAAGTGTGAGGTGATATACTTTGGAAGAAGTAATTTGTCGAGAAAGTATTCAATGAATGATTTTGAATTGACTTTGTGCGCCAATGTGACTGGAAGCCAGTATCCAGTGGAGTACCAGCGCTGCGTCTCCTATTATTCACCCATGCCTCTATAATATGTGTGGCAAGGAAAGGCTGAAGCAAGGCAGGTGCCTTGAGATTGTGTTCTTCTGTCTTGGACTCTAAGTGTGGCATTTGGTTCTTAGGCACACTCTAGATACACTCTGTTGTGATGCCCGTGAGGCCCCTTTGAGCACTGGTATTGAGAGCCAGGTTAGCCGCAGTCTGATTTTCACTGCTGCACTCACACATTTGCTGAAAGCTGCAATGGAAGTCTCCCATCATTAATCAGACATTGTAATGTTGGGGTTTGTAAATATGCTGAGTTACGACCTGTTCTGCATTGGGAAGGATGGACTCCAATCACTGTGCCAAGTCCTGTGGCGGGTTGCTGTTGGATTTCTGCATGCTTTTTGACCTTATCACAGGGTTTCTGCCTGGCTTTCTTGTGCACCAAGCATTTGCTTCGGTAAACCCATGAATCTTCCTCTGTAGCCTGGTCCATTGAAGTCCCCCTCTGAGTCCTCTGCAGCAGAACACATCTGCAATCTCCACCTCCAGCCAGCCAACACCTACACCATCCTTTCCTCCTGGACTGCCCCTATGCACTGACTCACAGTGCCTCACCGTGTGCAGATCCCTGCACCATCCAGGACTCTGAAATGCACATGGTGTCAGTATCTGAGCTGGTGGCTGCAACAGTGATGTTGATTCTTCACCTTTACTGTCCTCATCTTCTGTCTAGGGATGTTCCAGATCCTTTGTATCTGAAGTGAAAAAGGGGCCAAGGATTTGTGAGATATTTAGAAGTGTGCGTTTATATCCTGTGCAGCCTGTAAATCAGGACAAGTGAAGGAATATGGTGAAGTGGCTCCTTCTTGAGGCTGCCATTGTCTCCTCTGCCAGGTTAAAACCCATAGGTGTGCTTGTCCTCTTCCCATTCTTTCCTGCTGCCCCCTCTTATGAACCTGCTTCTTCTGCAATAACAGCACAGTTTGTTAGTGAGTGCCGTGCAATGTGTAGGTGTGATGGCTGTCACGGTTGATTAGCTAGCACTGTATATGAGCTGTGAGTCATGGGTTCAAGGTTTGCAACAGCGCTAAGTGTGCGATGATGAGGTAAAACACATGAATTGAATGGTTGAACATGAATGGACAGGAAGTGTCATTAGGGTGGGTGATGGAGGGTTTTTTAAATTCATTCATGGGATGTGGGCATCGCTGGCTGGGCCAGCATTAAGTGTCCACCCCTGAGAGCAAGAGTCAACCACATTGTTATGGTTCTGGAGTCATGTGTAGGCCAGACCAGGTAAGAATGGCAGATTTCCTTCCCTAAGGGACATAAGTAAACCAGATTTTTACAACAATCAACAATGGTTTCATGATCATCATTAGACTTTTAATTCCACATTTGTATGGAATTCAAAATTCACCATCTGCCATGGTAGGGTTCAAACCTGGGTTCCCAGTGTATTACTTTGCATCTCTAGATTACTAGTTCAGCGACAATACCACTACACCACTGCCTCTGGTGATTTGAGCAGCAAATGGGGCTAATGGTACAGTTGGCAGGATTGACCATTTGAAGATGAATTCACTCACTGTGATAACTCATGTCAGTTTGTTAAATTTCTTCCTGGACCATTTCCATGTTCCAGGAGTAACATTCCTCTCATCGATCTCCACTCTATTTGGTCCCATTGCCTCCTCACTGTTTGTCTCCAGGACCTCTCGCCACCCAGGACATCTCTCCTCCTTTCCACATCTCCCATCAGGACCTCAGTGCATTATCAGAAAACTTTGATGGGCACACTCTTACATGTTCAACCATTCCTCCAAGTAACAAGGTCCAGATTACCTTTATGAAATTCCACCATGTCTTGCAACGACAATGCACTTCCCCTTTAAGAGGTACATGCTGCCTTTAAGCTGAACTAGACAGTCAAAATATCGCTCCCTACTGATGTGTGCAGCCAATGAATAGCACAGGGAGTGCTGGCAGTTATGTAAAGCAATATGAATTTAATGTGCTTTCTGCAATATGACGAATGGGAATGAGTTAAAAGATGGACTGTGATTACCCCACCCATTCTCCCTGGTTAACTAACCTCTCACCCATCAACTGTAATGTTTCCACAAGCAGACCAAAGTCAGGTTAAATCTGAGCAGTCTTTTGTAGGGACAATGCTTTTCAAAATAAAAGAAAAGACCCAAAAGGTCATTGACCTGAAATATCAGGTGGGATTTTCCAGCCTCGCTTGCCCCAAAACCAGAAAATCCCGCCCGAGATCAATGGTCCGCCCCTCACCCGCTCCGATTCCCATGGCGAACGGGGCAGTAAAATTTCGGCCGTTAACTCTGTTTCTCTCCCTACCGATGCTGTCTGACCTGCTGAATATTTCCAGGATTGTCTGCATTTGTTTCAGATTCCCAACATCAGCAGTGTTTTGCTTTTGTACTCTATATTTTGAGCTGTGTATCTTAGTGACCTTCAGCTACTTTTCCTCACAGGTCACTGAGCTCCAAATACATCAGTGGAGCTATCCTTTAACTTTAGCTCCTCTAATAATAAATACATTAACATTTAATTGTGTAGAGGTGAATGAGTGGCACTTATAGCTGCTGATAAGACTCATTCATATTGATGCGCTCTCAATTCTAAAATAAATGTGATTTCATTTCGAACAAATAATATTGCGGTGAAGGTTTCGTAGAAGAGAAAACCATTTTCCGATTGAGATTTGGCTCTTCTCAGTGTAGCTTTTAGGTGATTGCTAGTGCGATGTGTAACTGCTCTGTGTACACAACCTTTTGATGTATTAGCAAGATTATCACCCATGTATTGAATCATGTCTATGTTACTCAGTCAATGTGATTCTGCATCATTAAACCACTGCTTTAAATAGGTCATTAGTTCCTCTTTCTAGTGTATCTATTCATCCACAGGGAAAATTTTATGCAACCACGTTTCTGATTGCAAACTGCATCATTGCGTGAGTTGCATAATTAAAATGAGAAGAGAAATGGTTAAAGGAGCCAAAACTCAATAGCACCACATTGAAGCCACTCAGATTGAAGATAAAATGCGACATAACAAAACGATAAACCTACAAAGGATTTGTTTATCCTATTACTCCGCAAAAGGCAGGAAATACATCTCCCCTCCCCCTGTTTGATGCCCTCATAGCTGAGAGGTTGATTTTCTGACTGCTCAGATTCCAATGAGCCATTTCTGGTTCCCTTCAGAACAGTATCGGGAAAGGCACAGGTGATAGATCCTGCAGTAAGTGAGGCTTGCTACTGATGAGATTAGGAGCAGCATGGGTGTTCAATATATACGTGACCTCACCAGTCCTGCATTTAATGTGAGATGCACTGAATCTGAAGTTCTTGAGCAATGACATATGTTCAACACATGAAATACAGAGGGAATATTTCTCTCTACAAGGTTAAAATAAATGCAAGGAAATGCCCATCATCCAGTAGAAAAAGGCGAGCCATCTCCCCTTCACTTTCAATGGCAGCATCATTGCGACCCCACCATTAATATCAACGGCGTGGGATTGGAATTTGCTGCCATTGAACAGAAGTTGAATTAGACCAGTCATAGAATCCCTACAGCACGGAAGGAGGCCATTCAGCCCATCGAGTCTGCACCAACCACAATCCCACCCAGGCCCTATTCCTGTAATCCCACATATTTACCCTGCTAATCCCCTAACACTAGTGTCAATTTAGCATGGCCAATCAACATAACCTGCAGATCTTTTGACAGTGGGAGGAAACCAGAGCATCCGAAGGAAACCCACGCAGACACGGGAGAAAGTGCAAACTCCACACAGACAGTGACCTGCGGCCAGAATTGAACCTGGGTCCTTGGTGCTGTGAAGCAGCAGTGGTAATGACTGAGCCACTGTGCCAGCCTCAACCCTGTGGGTACAAGCACATATCATAGACTGGGTCCTCTATGATGAGTGACTTCTTAAAACTTCCCCACCAAATAAAAAAGTTCAAGACAGAATTGTGATGGATCACCCTTGTCTTCTGTCTGGGTGCAGCCAGAGTAGATAAACTGAAGTTTGTGGGGTAGATGGAAGTTGAGGCCATCCAGCAGAGTATCAGTGTAATCCAGTCTGGAAATAATGAAGGCATCACTGGAGAGATAAGTAGAGTGCAACAAAGGGCAGCTAAACTGATAGTCAATATATTAAACACCTGAATAATGAGGAAAAACTGCAGAAGACTGGAATATTATGGTTAAGATAAATTGTGGAATGGATTGCCAACAGAGAAAATTAGGCTTGATTGTATCAGGAAATTCAATAGAAAGCTGAATAAGCACATGAAGAAGAGTAACTGTCATGGAATATAATGTTTCACAGATACTGGAATTAGTTCAATGTATCCTAAATATTCCTAAGAACTAGTACAAAGATAACTGAGGAAGGGAACAGAAACACTTTGACTTGCCACGAGCAGTTCCTAGAGAGTTCCACTGGATTTTAAAAATAACTGAATATTATTTCTATGTTTTAATAGTGTGCGAATGGCCTCAAGGTCTTTGTCACCTTTTTAGATTAATTTACAGGATATGGGCATCATTGGCTAGGCCAGCATTTGTTGCCTATTCCTAATTGCTCTTGTGAAAGTGGTGATGAGCCGCCTTCTTGAACTGCTGCAGTCCATGTTGTGCTGGTACACCCATGGGGATGTTAGGGAGGGAGTTCCAGGGTTTTGACCCAGTGACAATGAAGGAACGACAATATACTTCGAAGTCAGGATGGTGTGTGCCTTGGAAGGGAACTTGCAGGTGATGGCGTTCCATGCATCTGCTGCCCTTGACCTTCTAGGTGATAGAAGTCACAGGTATGGAAGGTGTGATTGATGGAGACTTAGTGAGGTGTTGCAGTGCATCTTGTAGATCCTACACACTGCTTCCACACTGCATCAGTGGCGGAGGGAGTGAATGTTGAAAGTGGTGTATGGGGCTGAGGACAATTCTTCAGACGGTGTCGAGTATGTTACCCTAGAGTTCAGCAAGAATAATAAGACCATAAGACCATAAGACATAGGAGCGGAAGTAAGGCCATTCGGCCCATCGAGTCCACTCCACCATTCAATCATGGTTGATTTCAACTCCATTTACCCGCTCTCTCCCCATAGCCCTTAATTCCTCGAGAAATCAAGAATTTATCAATTTCTGTCTTGAAGACGCTCAACGTCTCGGCCTCCACAGCCCTCTGTGGCAATGAATTCCACAGACCTACCACTCTCTGGCTGAAGAAATTTCTCCTCATCTCTGTTCTAAAGTGACTCCCTTTTATTCTAAGGCTGTGCCCCCGTATCCTAGTCTCCCCTGCTAATGGAAACAACTTCCCTACGTCCATCCTATCTAAGCCGTTCATTATCTTGTAAGTTTCTATTAGATCTCCCCTCAACCTCCTAAACTCCAATGAATATAATCCCACGATCCTCAGACGTTCATCGTATGTCAGGCCTACCATTCCTGGGATCATCCGTGTGAATCTCCGTTGGACCCGCTCCAGTGCCAGTATGTCCTTCCTGAGGTGTGGGGCCCAAAATTGCTCACAGTACTCCAAATGGGGCCTAACCAGTGCTTTATAAAGCCTCAGAAGTACATCCCTGCTTTTGTATTCCAAGCCTCTTGAGATAAATGACAACATTACATTTGCTTTCTTAATTACGGACTCAACCTGCAAGTTTACCTTTAGAGAATCCTGGACTAGGACTCCCAAGTCCCTTTGCACTTTAGCATTATGAATTTTGTCACCGTTTAGAAAATAGTCCATGCCTCTATTCTTTTTTCCAAAGTGCAAGACCTCGCACTTGCCCACGTTGAATTTCATCAGCCACTTCTTGGACCACTCTCCTAAACTGTCTAAATCTTTCTGCAGCCTCCCCACCTCCTCAATACTACCTGCCCCTCCACCTATCTTTGTATCATCGGCAAACTTGGCCAGAATGCCCCCAGTCCCGTCATCTAGATCGTTAATATATAAAGAGAACAGCTGTGGTCCCAACACTGAACCCTCGAATAATCCTCGAATCGCACTCTCTCAATTGTCCTATCTGCAGTCTGGGCGTCTCTCCATTGTATTGAACAGTAATAAGAATAGCTTGCTTCTAAACTTGTTCTCATTGAATCTTCTACAGAAGCTGAAGTTCTGCATGGACATTCGTAAAGATTAGATAAAGATTAGCAAGACAAAAAGCTGCTGATATAATTCTTTTAATAATAACTTAATAATCTCTCCCTCAATGACAACAAAATGAAGGAGGTTGTCATCAACTTCAGGAAGCGTAAAGGACAACATGCCCCTGTCTACATCAATGGGGACGAAGTAGAAAGGGTCAAGAGCTTCAAGATTCTAGGTGTCCAGATCACCAACAACCTGTCCTAGTCCCCCATGGCGACACCATAGTTATGAAAGCCCACCAACGCCTCTACTTTATCAGAAGACTAAGGAAATTTGGCATGTCACCTACGACTCTCACCAACTTTTACAGATGCACCATAGAAAGCATTCTTTCTGGTTGTATCACAGCTTGGTATGGCTCCTGCTCTGCCCAAGACCGCAAGGAACTACAAAAGATCATGAATGTAGCCCAATCCATCACACAAACCAGCCTCCCATCCATTGACTCTGTCTACACTTCCCGCTGCCTCGGCAAAGCAGCCAGCATAATTAAGGACCCTATGCATCCCGGACATTCTCTCTTCCACCTTCTTCCATTGGGAAAAAGATACAAAAGTCTGAGGTCACGTACCAACCGACTCAAGAACAGCTTCTTCCCGGCTGCTGTCAGACTTTTAAATAGATTTAATTTGCATTAAGTTGATCTTTCTCTACACCCTAGCTATGACTGTAACACTACACTCTGCACTCTCTAATTCCCTTCTCTATGAACGGTATGCTTTGTCTGTATAGCGCGCAAGAAACAATACTTTTCACTGTATGTTAATACATGTGACAATAATAAATCAAATCAAATCCTTTGTTAGCTAGATATCAGTGTTAATTTAATTTAACAGCCAAAATGAAAACAGAAGACAGGACCCACTGACAATGCTAAGCTTTCTTAGATTCTCACCAACTGAAAAGAGCAGAGTTGACTGAAACCCCCGCTGAGATGCAGGCCAGAATTCTCTGGCCGTTCAGACCTCACTGCTGCTGCCAGCAAGAATGGAGAATCTAGCACTCGGCCAAATTTCTGTTTACTGCAGCAGGACTGGAGAATCCCAACTGTGGGCGAATTCGGAAAATTTGTCCCGTAATCTAATTTGGTGATCTTCAACCTGTCACTTGGAAAAAAGAAAGAAAACTGTGTAGGGAGAAATTCTGTTGTACTCAAAAATATATCTGCAGGCTCATGAGATTCAGAAGCTGGCTTGTTAGGCTTTCAATGGCAATCATTGCTTCTGTAAGGGGATTTTCACAGTAACTCCATTGCAGTGTTAATATAAGCTATAAACTAATAAATAAACTTTAATCTGTAAAGCAAAGGATGCCAAGACTTAAAGGGTTAAATCTTTAGAATGGGTTGCAAAAACATGACTTGTATTCCTTTTAAGTGAAGAAGGTTGAGGGTTGTTGTAATCAAGGTGCAAAATACAATAAAGGTTTTGATAGAATTAGACAGAGGAAAACTATTCCCTCTGTTGGGGAAACCTGTGACAAAGAGGGATGATAAGTGGAATCTGGAGTCACTTCTTTATGCAAAGTGTAGCAGAAATCTAGAGCTTGTTTTTCCAAAAGCATGTGGATGTTCAGCTGATATTTTCAGACTGAGTTCGATAGATTTTTGATGGATAAACATATCAAAGATTATGGAGAAAAGTAGCAGATCAACATCATCTAATTGAATGGCTGAACAGACTCAAGGGACTGAATGATCTATTCCAGTTCTTACGACTTACACACATATACACCGGGACTCTACCACCTTGCCCGCCATGGAATCTCCGTTGACCTTGGGTGGGAATTTCTGGTCTCGCTCCAGCGAGACCGTAAAATGCGGCCCAGTGTATCTGTTATACATAAAGCCCCACATCCCAGTTGATGGGAAGGTGGCGGTGATTTCACTGGTTTAGTACTTTAGGGATGCAGGCTCATGCTATGAAAATTATGGGTTCAAATCCAATGCTGATGGAATTTAAATTCAATTTGTTAAAAAGAATCTGGAATTCAAGTTAGTCTCAGTGATATCATTAATTTTTGTATAAGCCCATCTGGTTCACTAATGTCCTTTAGGGAATGAAATCTGCCATCCTTAACTGGTCTGGCCTACCTGTGATTCCAGACTCATGGTACCATGGTTGGCTCATTACACCCTCTGAAATGACCTGGCAGCCTGTTCAGTTCAAGGGCAATTAGGGACAGGCACCAAATGCTGGCTTGTCAGTGACGCTCATATCCCATGAAAGAATAACAAGTTGCTTTGAAATCTGGTCACTGTTGTGAATTCCCTAATTAAAACAATCCAACTGAGTAAAGAACCCCTTAAGTGGAGTCTAACCTATCCATCTTCAGAATTGCCAGAGGATCAACATGAATCTTGTGAGGAAACATTAGTCCCTCAAGTTTCAGTCTTGGGATAATGAAGGAGAAATTGGTACTTTAAACTGGTTGTGAGTAACCTTGATCTAGACAGCTCTTGATAGGGCAACCAGACAGCAGCAGGGATATCTATAGAACTTGTAGGAAATCTCCCCTCCAAATGAGATTTATAATATGGACAGAGTATGTGTAATAGTTTTGGTACAGGACTAAAAACATTAAAGGTCATAGGGAGGAATTTTACGAGAATGTTTCTAAGTGTCCAGCTAGCGTGAGAATGGGAGAGCTCCTGATCCGTTTTTTGGGTGAGTTTTCACACTCAATCTTGCGTACGTAGACATTGAAAAATGATGTAAACTTTTTCTAGCTGCTGCAGGCATGTGGGCTGGGCTTAATTCACCAGCCAGCCTGCAGAGGGAGCTTTTGTGCATGCGCAGACTTCTGATTCATTACATGCACAGTTCCAACAGCAGGAGTTTGATAGAGAGAAAGCTGTCAGGCCCCTGCTGTTGCGGGCAGTCTCACAAATACTCACCTTCCCACTGTCGATCGCGAACCCCACAATGCACAGATATTTAGCGCCCGCTGCCCCCTCGTTGCCCAGACCAATTGCACCCCCTCCACCCCAATCTGATCGCGATGCAGAGCGCCAGCGGCTTCCCTCACCCCACCTGGTCCAATCACAGGCAGAGCAGCAGCAGGCTCCCTCTCCCTCCACCATACCAATCCAATGGTGATGCAGAGTGCACAGCAGACCCCACCCCCATCCCCCCACACTGATCGCAAGCAGAGTGCATAGCAGCCCCCACTCATCTGATCAGGCCACCTCCTGCCCTGCCAGGCACTGCCCCCATAGGCCCCGCCCCCTGGCACTGCCCGGTGAAATCCTGACTGGTTCAGTAAGGCCATTGCGGATGGGAACCAACTATGACTCTATGATCCGGCTTATATGCCTCTGGTTCCACACGGAGTGGATGACTCTTAACACCACACGGGAATGACCAAAACAACTTCAAGAAGAAGGTGGCCACCAATTTTCTCAAGATAACTAGGAGTGGACAATACAAGGAATTATCCACATCACAAGGGCCAATTAAAAATATATAAAATTAAACATTTAATCAAACATGCAAAATTAATAGGTAGATAAATACGTGAGGAAGAAAGAATTCAAAGGTTTTGCAGTGTTCGATGAAGGGGAGGAGATTTGTGTGGAGTTTAAATGCTGGCATAGACCAGTTGGTACTGTGCATTCTATTTAGTGCTATATAAATGGTGCCAATATGGTGACCTTTGGAACAGAAACAGCATTGCAAAATTGAATTAATGCGAGGAAAACATTAGTGAGAATTTTTAAACTGTTGTGCAGATTGAGGTTGAATCAAGTGGCTTTTATTTACAGATAAGTGGGCAGCTCTGTGCTTCCGAAGTTCGTGCCAATCAGAGACAGGAAGCATTGAAGCAGAAAGGAGGTCAGGACTGGTTGTTAACAAAACACAGTGTTCCTGGCTTAATCCACCGATGAAAAATAAACTTCAAAACAGATCGGGTTTAAGATGATTTTCAGTAGGGTAACATGTTTAATTCTAATGTGTTAACTGGGTAAAGGACCCAGTGGATGAAAGTTACAGTTTAACGCATATATAATACAATTAGATATAGGCTCTGATATCAAGTGTATGATTTATGATTCATTCAATAACCTGATGGTCTTTCACAGGAGGTACTCTGGAAAATAAACTGAGGGACCCCTTGGAATTCTCCAAGCACTGACTACATGGGAATTTCTCAGCGAGTTTTAACTTTCGTTGGCAAGTCCCTTGCATCTGGATGGACAACAATGCCTAATGGGGATTGTATTTTCCAGGGCAAGGCTTGGTTTTCAGGCCCTTCCAGATTTTGGCATGCCATAAGTGGTCTGACATCTGTACATAAGCAGGGATTGCTAAAGTTGTTCAGGGCATTGGTGAGACTGCATCTAGAGCATCATGTACAGTCTTGGTCTTATTTTCAAAAGGACATAATTGCATTTAAAGCAGTTCACTTGAATGATTCCTGAGATAAGGGGGTTTATCTTATGAGAAAAGGTTGGACAGGTTGAGCCTGTATCATTGGAGTTTAGAAGAATGAGAGGTGAGCTTACTGAATCAAAAAAGATCTTGAAGGGACTTGACAGAGTGAATGTTGAGAGGATGTTTCCCCTTGTGAAGTCGAGTATACAGTCTAAAAAGAAGGGATCTCCCACGTAAGATGGAGAGGTCTTGTGGTGCAGTGGGTAGAGTCCCTGCCTCTGAGCCAGAGGTTTGAGTCCCAATCAAGGCCTTTATGGCCAAGGGTGATGCGTTCACAACGTGGTCGGACAGGTTGAGTGGGTCAACCGGCAAAATCCTTCCAACACACCGGTGGCTGGTGGGAAGAGTGGGAGGGACACGGATCAGCCACACTTGATGTGGAGCAGCTCCCCTCAAGTTATAAGCCTCTAGCAACAGACCAAAAACCTATTCCAGGAATATGACTGTGGAAATAGACAAAAGTCTGCCTTGGTGTGAGAAGAGAATTAGAATATGAGATGAGGAGGATTTCTTTTCTCTCACAGGGTCATGGGCCTGTGGAATTCTCTTCCCTGCAGAGTGATACAGACAGCGTCACTGAATATTCTTGAGGCAGAGGGAGATTGACTCCGCTGTTGGCCGAGAATCTATGGGTTACGGAGGATAAGCAGGAGAGTGGTGTGGAGACCACAATGAGATCAACCATGATCTTACTGAATGGCAGAGGGGCTTGAAGGGCTGAGTGGCCTACTCCTGCTCTCATTTTGTGTGTTTGTGTGTTGGTATGCGTAGAGGATACGCCACTGAGGATAACACCGTGGCTTAGCTGTTAAAGGCCCCATCACTGAATAGTTTGCTCTCGGCTCAAAAATACCGAAAATGAATGAATCATACTGCTGCCTTCAGAAGAGGAGGTGAGAAAATTAGAAGGGAACGGAGTACAACATTCTTAAAAATGAAAGAAAAATGTCTACTGACTCCATGATACTTTTTCTAGTCAGACAAAGATGAAAATAGAATCATCGAAAAGCTATGGTGTGGAAGGAGGCCATTCAGCCCATTGTGTCTGCACAATGTCACTATTTATCTCTTCCCAATCTGTGTCTCGAGTTTGAATCCAGTAATGTTAATCTCCTCTCCTCAGTACAAACTGGAATAATCTGAAAAGTACCAACTCAAATCTCAGCAGTGTGGATTTTCTGGAGTGATTTCACAGTCTCATGTTCCCAGTGGGGAGTGGCATACACAGTCATCATGACTGCAAGAGTTTGCATCTACAAAACTATCACCTCATCCCAAAGCTGTTCCCGTGGCTTCTCCACTGACAATTCTATACTGAGTCTTGTATTGGACCTAATTCAGGTGGATTGATACTAATGAGCGGAACAAGGACATTTATTGTGTTGGTCAGCACTTTTAGATAAAATATCCAGATAGCAGAGATAGCTAGATGAAATATTAAATGCATTGGAGAAAACTAACCCAGGGCAGGTTAGTCAGGACAAGGGCACATGGGTAGAAACTGATACAAGGTCAGCTCAGGATTAACATCAGTAACACCACCTCTTGCAAAGAGTAATTAGTGCTTGAAAAGATCATCCAGGCAGAGTATTGGAGGCAAAACCTCGAGTCTTTCAAAAGGTAGTTCCTCAATTAACATCCTTGGCAGAGTTATATATTAATCTGCAGAGGGGCTGGAGGGTCTTCCTTATTCATACATGCCTTTGTGTTCGAACTCTCTTGAGTTGTGTGTATCAAAACTCTATTCTTCACGTTCCGGTTCATCTCAACTAAGCATTTTAACAAAATGCATGGGCATTTCAGTGTTTATAGATGTTAAATGAATAATATGTTTTCTATAAAATGTTGATCAGAAACAAGGCATGCACGATGTTCAGTTCAGTGACACTTTAGTGTTACGCCTTTAATTTGTTGATATCAGGAAGACTTTCCAAAATGCATTTTTGTTTCTGTCTGTTGGTACTTTGAAGCTAATGCATTTTGGTGGGTGCAAAGCGACATGACATAGTGCAGAAAGCAATTGTAGTTTGGGCTGTGAGTGTGACAAATAGGTCAAAACATATTCACTTAGCAGACATACAGCCTTGCCATTATTGTGACAAGTGAATGCAGTGATTCACAATTTCTCTTCACAGAACTTCACAGGGCTGCAAGTGAAAGTGTGAAAGACTCAGAAAGAAATTTTGACTTTTTAAATTTAAATAGCATTAGGGCTCTGAGGGCAACTAATAAGTGACCCTGCATCTGAGTGTCCTTGAGAATTCTAAAAGCAGATTAGCTCTACTTATTATATTAAGCATTGTATTGCATCACCTTATGTTATTCCAGATGCAATCCATGCCATTTTTCTGTCTCTGCCTCTGATCCATGCCTGTATTTTCACATAACCACCTCTCTCCACTATTTCAGCAATAACCTTGGAACTTGCTACAGAGCTGTTCAAGGTTATTTGGCAGCCAGGGTATAAAAGATCTATCAGGGTCCTGTTTCTTGAACATAAACAGTGATATTCCTCGCAGCACCGTTGACAGGGGTGCTACTGCCTTCACAGGGCGATGGCATTCAGCTCTCACTCTGCCCTTCAGAGAAAATGTCACTGTGAAAAGGATAAGATGAATCAAGGCAGCATCCTTTACCACATCTTAAACCACAAGAGACATCAGCATCTACCCACCTGCAGCTGCAAGCATGAATCCAAGGATAAAGTCGCGCTGGGATCGCCTTACATTGCCTGCAAGGCTGCTTCTGAAGTTCTGCTCAAGACTGTGAACTTTATTAAAAACCTGCCCTCCTTTCGGGGGCTGCTGCAGCCAGACCAGCTGCTGCTGCTGGAAAACTGCTGGGCTGCCCTGTTTGTGTTGGGCTTGGCTCAGGAAGGGGTGGATTTCGAAGTGATTGAACCATCCAGGACCAGCATACTGAAAGAGATTCTAACAAACCAGGAGGGCAAAGGCAGCGACGAGAAAATAATCACTGAACCATCAGCCGCTGAAGTACACAAAGTCAAGTCATTCTTAACTAAGTGCTGGAGCATAGACATCAGCACAAAGGAGTATGTGTACTTAAAGGGGATCGTTTTGTTCAGCCCAGGTGAGCTATCCCACTGTAAGTCCTTGACTCAAAGCTTGATTTTTATTTTTTTTGTAAACTCGAGTGGTAATGATTGAATTGACATTGAAAGACTGTGAAGATTATAGATTAACTTGTAATATAAGATAATAATATAAGATTATCTTGTCTGGAGACAATACACATCTTTTTAGCCTGTCTTGATGCTCTCTCCACTCCCATTGTTTTGTTTCTTAAAGACTGGATTAGTTGTAAGTATTTGCATTCCAACCATTATTCATGTAAATTGAGTCTGTGTCTTTATAAGTTCTGTTTGTGAACAGAATTCCCACTCACCTGAAGAAGGGGCTCAGAGCCTCGAAAGCTTGTGTGGCTTTTGCTACCAAATAAACCTGTTGGACTTTAACCTGGTGTTGTTAAACTTCTTACTAAGATTATAGAAAACAAGGCATTCATTCACATTTAAAATGACAGTCTGGCAAAACATTGTTTGTTTGGCACCCGAAGGTTCAATGTATTGTACAAATCGACAGTGGCAAACTTTTAAAGGGAGGTGGGTTTGTGATGCAGTTAAAGGGAAGTTCATTAACATAGCAAGAGGGGGGGGGGGGAGCTACATTGGAAAAACACTGTTTGGGGGCTGAGGAGTGGGAGCAGGAGAGAGGTGGGAAAAATCAGATTTTGTTTAACTTTCAGTAAAATAGTTCCCTCAGAAATGTGGCAAAATTGTTTAATCTCTTTGGTTAAAACTCTCAGCCGATCTGTCCTTTACCTTTTAAGGAATTAAAATTAATGCTCTTCACAACCACTGATTGCAATTTCAAATAAATCCCAACCTGTTTCAAAGCAAGCACAATAACTGGATGACCATCTCATAC
The DNA here is from genome assembly GCF_964213995.1 of Mustelus asterias. Classification (NCBI taxonomy): domain Eukaryota; kingdom Metazoa; phylum Chordata; class Chondrichthyes; order Carcharhiniformes; family Triakidae; genus Mustelus; species Mustelus asterias. The sequence goes on along the minus strand of NC_135804.1, from coordinate 85,598,052 downwards.
CAAAGTAAATCTTTTTACACTGGAAATTATCACATGGGGAAATTCATGTGCTCTGTCGTCACAAATGACTATTATTTCCAAAAGTGTTTGTTTCAAATTTTATACCAGAGAAAGAGAGTGATAGATCCTTGCTTAAATGATGGTTCTGATCAACAATGTGTTGTGAAAATTGTTTGATAAGGAACAAAACTATTTAACCTTGATGGGAAATGATGGCCTTCAGAACTGATTGGCACTTCAGAAGGTTCAGAAACATGCTGGTGTCAGTGTTTTCAGCAGAGGCTGTATGCAAAATCATGACTGGCAGTTCACGTATTGGATTATATTATATCCAATAAGGCGCCAATACATTTTTCACCACTTTCAACCTCAAATATTCAGAGGTTGCCCTGAGGTGATTAACTTGAAGATTTTAATTAAATTTAAAATGACAACTGGGTACTCCCCTGACATACCCTAATCTGAAGTATTGTACCCGATGTTCCGTAGATGTTAATGCTTGGCAGTTTCATGATCTCCACTGGGCCGACAGGCATGAATTTATACATGAACATATGAACATGCAGTATCAAAGATCAGTGTGGTCCATGTCATCAGCCCTGGTGATGAGTGGGTATTTTTGCAGGGGTGAGAAACAAAAGGAGTGGGCTTCTTCGGCTCCAGCGTTCAATTATACTGTGGCTGATTTGTATTCAACTTAACTTCGCATCTCCCTTAACACCCTTAACCAATGAAAATCGAGTGATCTCAGTATTGGAAGCTTGAATCATACCTTTGCCAGCATCCATAGCCTTTTGAGGGAGAGAACTGCAGATTTCCACTGCTTCTGTGTGGAAAAGCAGTTCCCTGGGAGACATTTTGGGCGGAATTTTACGACCTTGCTAGGGTGAGATTGTAAAATCCCGCCTGAGGCCAACAGAGATTTCTGTTCTGCGAACCTCTGCAAGGCAGTAAAGTTCCGGCTTTTGTCTTCATTCCTCAAAGGTCTGAAAGGTCTTGACAGTTTGGGGAACGTGCCCAGTCCTGTAAGATCTGGGAGTTTACATTCACTCATGGCTTGAGGGAGCTTTGTGTTGACAGTGACCAGAATTGTTTTTTAATTGCACTAGGCAGGAACAGAGGACATTTTGTTGACAGAAATATTTAACCCAACAAATTTGCCCCAATTTGCTCCATCTGAGCCCCACATTCCTGCCTCCTCACCAGGTTCCTTAATCCATTCTTTTTCTGAAACATAACCATTTGACTCTTGAACCCATGTAGTGTTCATCCAACACCCCTGCATTTAATTCCACCTGCCAATTTTATCAATTAGATCTCCAGACACAGAGCTGGACAAAGGGTTATATAAAAAATGAAATAATGCATGTTGGTAGGAAGAATAAAGGAGCTGAATATTATTTAAATGGAGAAAGGCACGGTGGCACGGTGGTTAGCACTGTTGCCTCACAGTGCCAGGAACCTGGGTTTAATTCTGGCCTTCAGTCTGTGTGTGGAATTTGCACATTTGCCCCGTGTCTGTGTGGGTTTCCTTGGGGTGCTCCGGTCTCCTCCCACAGTCCAAAGACGTGCAGATTGGTTGATTGCCCATGTTAAATTGCCCCTTAGTGTCCCAAAGTATATAGGCTAAGGGAATTAGTGGGGTAAATATATCAAGTTACAGGGATAGGGCATGGGTAAGATGCTCTGTTGGAGAGTCAGTACAGACTTGATGGGCTGAATGGCCTCATTCTGCACTGTAGGGATTCTATGATTCTATGATGAGTGCAGAAAATGGCAGCACAGGAATTTGGGCGTCTTTGTGCATAAGTCACAAAAAATCTTGTATGCAAGTTCAACAAGGTTCACAAGGTTGATCTGGATATGGAGGGATTTTCTTACGAGGAGAGACTGAATGGAGATTGGGCCTGTGCTCATTGGTGTTTAGAAGAATGAGAGGTGACTTCAGACTCTTCCCGCTGCAGGTTTCATGGCGGGCAGAAGTGAAGAATCCAGCAACAGGCAAAAAGTCAGAAAGCCACCGGCGCAAAAGTAGTTTGTGATTCTGCTGTTTGGGGGTGGGTGGGGGATTCACGGTGGATGGGTTATCCTGCTGCTGAGCGGTTAGGTGTATTGGCCATGCCAACTTGACCTTTAGTGTCCAAAGATGTACAGGTTATGTGGATTAGCCATCGTAAATGTGGGGGGGTTATGGTGATAGGGTGGAGGGTGCGGCCTGAGTGGGATGCTGTTTTGGAGAGGTGGTGAAGACTTGATGGGCCAAATGGACTCTTTCTGCACTGTAGGAATTCTATGGTTCTAAGAATTTTGGGTAGGATACTCCCAAAAAAATCCTAAGTGTCGAATTCGCCTAAAAACTGGAGTAAACCCCGCTGTCTTTTTTAGCGGAATTATCAAAATGAATCTCCCACACTCAGTGCACTGTAGAGTGCACCAGCGGGAATATCTTAAAAATCTGTGGGTGGGGCCTATTCCCGCCAGAGATGCCAGCAGCAATGTGCTGATCGGGCCACTGCGCATGCGCCAATCTGTCAGCACGCGCAGTAGCCCCGCACTGCCGGCCTCCAGATCACTGGCCAGTGCGATCGCTGGCCAGCCCCATCGGCACACCTCGATCACTCCCCACCCCCCTGGCAGTCCAAACCTCCCTCACCCCCCACACCGGCAGCCCCGCGCCCCCCTCCCCCCCCCCCCCCCCCCACAGTCCTGACCCCCCTGCAACCCCAGACCACACCCTCCCACCTGAAGTCCAACACCCCCCCCCCCCCCCCCCCTCCACCCAGATGGCTGGCCCCAGTTGTTGGCTTCCCTCCCTCTCACGCAAAGTGGCAATGGGACCCCCCTCACCCCCACCAATCTCCCCCTCAAGGGCCCCACCCTGTATAGTCCCTGTGCCATCTGGCCCCGCCCCCTTGGCACTGCCCGATGCCCGGTGGGCAGTGCCAAGTTGCTCCCTGGGCATTGCCACTTTGCCCCTTGGGCAGTGACAGGGGGGCCAGGCTGGCACTGGCAGTCTGGGAATGCCCAGGTGGCACTCCCCCTTACCTCTGACCTCCTGGGGGGGGCCTCCATGGCCCCACTTCACTCCAGCGGGGTCGTGCCGCCACCTCCCCTCAAGTGGGGAGCTGTTGTAAACTGTGACGGAGTGAACCATCCTGGCGGGGAGGGGAGAGATGCTAGCGGGCCCAGAGACTTTAGTGCTGGGCCCGCTAATGAAGTGTAAATTCTAATTTGAATAATTCATACAGCCCTGCGCCGATTTCTGGTGAGGAGCTGACGGCGCCGGAAATCGGGCAGCCAGAGACGCGCAGCGGCCGAGGCACCCAGCGGGGAGCCCGGGAAACAGCCTCCGCTGAAGTCTCCTGGCCCGCTGCGCTGCTGGAGATGGGAGAACCGCCCCCATCATTTGCATTCATTACCATCTCATGAATGCTAAATAAAACACCTGCTCACCGGAATCTCGCGGCATCTTCCAATCCTGTGTCACTCAGTGGGAAATTACACTGAACTGAAACATGTTTGAAAGGGAGTGGCGTAACTCAGACCACAGGCCACTCGTGACTCAGAGGTGAGTGCAACATACATAGACTACCTTTGCAGTGCTGGCCTAGCTGCAATTAATGCTGGGACTGTAGGTTGGTTTGCTCTTGCACACAACAAGGACACCAGTGTGCTGCAGTACTCATGCAAGCCTCCACATTCAGACACTGACTGTGGCCAGGGTTCTGGAGATTAGGGATATTCTGCTTCCTCTGGCTGACATTGGTGTACACAAGGACTCCACTCCAGAGTGGTACACAGGCAGAGCTCTGCATTCAGGAACAAGCATGTGAGGCGAGGGAGCGTGGGGGGGGAAATGGTGAACACAAAGGGAGGCAAAGGGTGTGATGGGGGAAAGGGAGAACAGTGCCAAGCAGAGGGGCAGGGAGGTGGAGGAGAATGCAGTAACATGGAAGGCAAGGGTAGATCAATGGGTGGGAAGCTGGAGCCCAACAAGGAGACATGAAATGCTGACAGGTGATGGGCTTTGTGAGATGGGCTCTGGGAGGCTTGATATCGTAAGGAGTCTAACAACACCAGGTTAAAGTCCAACACGTTTATTTGGTAGCAAATGCCGTTAGCTTTCGGAGCGCTGCTCCTTCATCAGATGGAGTGGAAATCTGCTCTCAAACAGGGCACAGAGACTTTGTCTTGACAACGTCAAGAGACAGGCTTGATATCAACAGGAAGGAGTTCCACCTCCACTTGGTGGGGTTATAGGTGTACATCAGGCACATGGACAGGGAGAGAGGAAGGGTCAAACTCCTTTTTGAAGTAATATTGAAGAGCCAGCATCCTGCTGTACCACAGTAAAGGTGCTGTCTCCGATTGAAAGTATCAGCGAATCTGAGCTGGACGGGTCTGAGGCAGTGTGGGAGGAGCAAACTGCTGGGCTAAGGGGTCCTTTCTGAGGGCACCCTCTCACTTGTTGGTGCTGCAAGAGAGAACAGGAGTCAGCTTAGTTAGAAAAGAGAGAGACCTCCTGGGAAGAACACCACTGAAAGCCAATGCCTTGATTAGCATTGTTAAAGGGTACTCAGAACTCAGTGGCTTCCCAGAACAGTCACTGCATCTCAAGAGTAAGATATAGGAATCTAGAAGTTGGGAATGCAAGCAATAGTGAAGGAAGCACACCTGCATCATATGTGGCATTTCGTGAAAGAAGGCCAGTCACGTGTTCACCAGAATTGGCATTCATTGGAATACTGTGTCCAGTTCTGGTCGCCACACTACCAGAAGGACGTGGAGGCTTTGGAGAGAGTACAGAGGAGGTTTACCAGGATGTTACCTGGTATGGAGGGGCTTAGTTATGAGGAGAGATTGGGTAAACTGGGGTTGTTCTCCCTGGAAAGACGGAGGATGAGGGGAGACTTAATAGAGGTGTATAAAATTATGAAAGGCATAGATAGGGTGAACGGTGGGAAGCTTTTCCCCAGGTCGGTGGTGACGTTCACGAGGGGTCATAGGTTCAAGGTGAAGGGGGGGAGGTTTAACACAGATATCAGATGGACATATTTTACACAGAGGGTGGTGGGGGCCTGGAATGCGTTGCCAGGCAAGGTGGTGGAGGTGGACACACTGGGAACGTTTAAGACTTATCTAGATAGCCACATGAATGGAGTGGGGATGGAGGGATACAAAAGAATGGTCTAGTTTGGACCAGGGAGCGGCGCGGGCTTGGAGGGCCGAAGGGCCTGTTCCTGTGCTGTATTGTTCTTTGTTCATTGTTTGTATAACGGGCCAAAGAGAATCCACTCATTAACCATGATTGGTCATCAATCTGCCACATCAGAGATTGAAGCGCAGAGCTAGTTCGGGTCACTCATCTCATTAACACCTTATTATCCCGACACAGAGTTCCAGATGTTACATATCCAGAATGTCATCTTGGTCACCTCAATGTGTCTCAGGGACAAGGCTTCATCCACCAGCATGCAAGTAGGGCAGGAAAAGCTATAGGCACGCAAAAACAGAAAAGGTTGGGAAATCTCAGCAGATCTGACAGCATTTATGGAAAGAGAATAGAGCCAACGTTTCGAGTCTGGACAACCCTTCGAATAGACCCTTTAATCATTAGTGTCTTCAATGTTTCATTTCAGGGAGAAGACAAAAGCACAAATGGATGCAGGGCTCAATTCTGCCTTGTCAGAGGGCTAATGCAATGGAGGAGGTAAAAGAGGGAGAGGGAATGCTGAGTCCATTTCCTGCAGGAGGCCCCACATGGGGGACATGGTCAGGGGGAGCCAAAGTATCAGCAGGAGGGTCAGGAGGAGTGACACAGACAATGGAGGCAAATTGCCAGACCTAGTGTTTATTGTAGAAGAGTCTCCTATTTACAAATGAATAAGAGACAATCCCAGCATGTCTGCACTTGTCCCGAGCTCTGGTAGATCATATTTACCACTTTGTTCATGAAGACCTAATGGCCATGGGGTTGGAGGCTATCCCCTGTCAGTGGCTTTGAAGGTGAAGGTAGCATTCAATTTCTTTGCCTCTGGGTCTTTCTAGAGATTAACTGGGGGTCTGGGTGGTATCTCTCATCCATAACACATCAATGCATAAAGGAGGTCACAGATGCCCTTTACAGCTAGGCACATTATTATGCCAAGTTAGGTCTGGATGAGGAGATCCAGGCTGTGAGATTCACCAGCTTTGCAGCCATCTCAGGCTTCCCAAGAGTGCAGGGTGCAATTAACTGCACCTATGTATGGGCTCCTTGGCAGCAGCCCCTAATGTTTAGAAACCACAAGGGCTATTATTCCATCAATGTACAACTGGTGTGTGATCACTTAAAGCACATACTGCACATTTGTGCAAGATATCCTGGAAGCTACCATAACCCCCTACACCCTGAGTCACCTCAGGTGCCTGAGATGTTTGAGGGAGCCAGAACGTCTGCAGGGATGGTGATCCTTTGCCAGAGGTGAACTGGAGGAGGATGACAGCTCATTGGAGGATGAAGACTCAGAGGTCCAGGAACCTCAAGAGGCTGCTGAGGCACAGGGTGAACGCAATGATGCCATTGAGGAAGGAAGACGGGGAGATGTGCTGTGATAATTTAATTGCTCACAGGTTCCTGGAAGGCTAAAGTTAAGTGGGGGCGTATGGGTACACCTCTCCTCGCCCTCAATGCCATTGCCTTTCATCTCAGCAGATATCCAACCACTCACAGAGGGTTTGAATCCTGTATTCACACTTATATAGGCTGGCCTCATAAATGGCCAAGCCATGATCTCTGCTTTGGTCCAAGGTGTCCTGGGAATACACTCGCTCTGGGAACTGAGAGCCCACTAACTAACAAGAGTGACGCAGGAGGAGACTTGATGCTTTCACCACTATCTCATGTTGCAAACACTGTTGCCACTGAGGTGAAGACATGTCGAGCCAGATCCTCCTCCTGTCCATGGCTTGTCTTCTGTTGCTCGCACTGAGGAGATATAAATGCCGCTAGAATATCAATGCTGATGAGCTGCCCTCACTCAATGGTGTTCCTTGAGGAAGAAGGGTAGAAACTCTTATGTCACTTCACATTTGAACACATTTTCCTGACACCACACAAGGTTGCGGAGTTTAACTGGGGCTGACATCACATGAATGTTAATCTCATAGTGGGACACTATCACTGGATGGGAGGATGGCTAAACCTTGACATAAGGCGTTCCAATGTACAATTCACAATGCCGTCAATTCACATTCACATCATATTTATTCACAAAAGTAAAATTTCTTTCCAGCGATAGCACATGCATGATTCAAAAGTGACGTCAATATTTTTTAACTTTCCTAACACTACTGTTTCACCTGGGTGCAGCCTGACATCTGTAGCAGAGGTGGCAGCCTGCTGACTTATACGTCCTGATGTCTGCAATGACCTTGGCGGACATCCTCTGGTGGCCTGAGCCCTGGAGGGCCCCAGCCTGATGAGGGGCAAAAACATCCTCTGCGCTGGAACATTTGGAGTGGATGAGGTCACAGGTAGAGGGGTCTCTCTCAGCTGTTGCACACCCTTGGAGTGTCCTGAGTGGATGCCCCTTGGGTGTCCAGCTGATGCCCATCTACCTCGTGGGTACCCGACGGCCCTGTTTTTACTCCTTGAGGAGATGGTGAACCTGGAGGAAAGTCAAGGTGTCAAGGTGTCTAGCCCCCATCTTGTCCACATCTTGATAATGTCCACCAGGTGTGGCCACGGGGTGCAGGTCTGAGCGTAAATCCAGCAAGACCTGCTCAAGCAAGGTCTCCATGATAGTCATCAATGTTTCCGATGTGACCTTGAGGCACTCGCATGTCAGAGCTACGACATCAGACAGAGAGTGGATAGACTCCTCTGTCGCTTGCTTTAGTCAGCTGAGTGACAGTTGAACGTCTGCCAGGCGTTCCACTTCCTGTTGTTGCATCTCCATTATTGGGTAGGTGGTCACCCACAGAGGCTCATCACCTGACTGGGGCTGAGCGGTTGGCTGTTCTCCAGCAGCCCCCCAAATGCCAGAGAAGTGGGCTGTCCCTGCCCCAGACTGCTGCGGGGACGTGTCAGTGAGGTGTCCTCTAGAAAGTGAGCCCAAGCTTCATCTAGATCCATGGCCCTCTGAGGAGTGCATCCCTGTGCTGGAGGAAGGTGTGGGTGAGCACAGTGATGCTTCTTCCAGAGCTTCCTCTTTGGGCTGGGGGATTGAACTTGTGCTTGGCTGCCTCGTGGGCCTCAATCTACTGCTTAGAGAATAAAGAAAAGAGCTTCAGTTGATGAGGATGAGAAATATATTACTGCGTGTGGCTCACTGTGATTATTAGGATTTGATGAAATGATGGAGCTGTGATCTGTATGAGGTGGGACAAACCAATGTTCCCTTCCCCACGGGAGCGATCCCTGTCCTCCTTTGACAGCTAAGCTGCAGCCTCCTCAAAATCAGTGAGGGCATTGATGTCATTGTCCCTCCCTGGGTCTGTGCTCTTTTGCCTCTGTTGTATGCCAGCTAGCCCTGTATGGAGACATAAGAAATGCATGTGATCAGAGGGAATAGAGAAGAGGTTGGGTACGATGGTGTCCCCTGTGTGTGGTGAGCCCTGCCCTGAAGGGAAAGGATGGTGTGTGAGCAACATGACAGATGAGTTGGTGATGATGTGAAAGTCTCTGTGAGAAAATAGATAGTGGTATCTGTCCCTCATTAATGATTGTGTGAGAGAGCAGCCATGTGAATACACAATCGGAGTTCAATATGGGAGAGAACTGAAGGCTGAATTATCATAGAATCCCTACGTTGCAGAAGGAGGCCATTCGGCCCATCGAGCCCTGACAAAACAGATGAGATCATTCATCCTCTTTCTGAATGGTGTGTCAGACACAGTTGTCAGCCACTCTGACCTGCTCTGCTATAACCTCCCAGGCCGGAAAGGTGAGGCTGGTATGCCGAATGGAGCCGTCCTTGGGATACAGGACATGCTTGTGCACCCGCATTCCTCTGGTGAAGGCTTGCATGGCCAGCTGGGAGAAGTGGGTGCTGCCTTCTCCTTGAGGTTTTCAGCCTTCCTCTTTGTGTGGAACACATCTGTGCTGGACTCCTGGAGACAGGTGGGCTGGAGAGCATGAGAAGTGTGTGTTCGATGGGCATTTAAATATGGTGCCCGGACCATTAACCCTGCCAGCTGTTGATTCTGATTTCCTCTTGTATAAATGGTGGCATATCTTCCCCAATTCTTGAATTTGGGGTATTCCAATTCTCCGTGAATAACTTGCACAGCAAACTCAAGGGAAGATAAATTTTTTAAAAGGTTGGTTTATTTTAACACACACACACACACACACAGGTTTCGCAATGTCCGCCCCTTTTACACACTCAATAAATGGGAATAAGGAAAAAGGAAGAGGGTTCAGGGCACGACCACAATAAAAATACAAGTTAGGGTTTTACATGTGTCCAGGGTTTGGAATCAAAAGTCTAATGGAATGTTCCTTTCGAGGGAGGTTGGCAATTTTTTGAGTGATTCTGTCTTTCCAGTAACAATAGGAGGCAGTACATATAGCGAGTAATTCTTACAGGCACAATTCCAATGTTCCAGTCGTTTTGATGAGCGCCAGAGTTTTTTCTGCTACCACCCGCTTGATGGTGGACAGCACAAACTGTTGGCCTGAAGTCCTGTTCTCCTCGGAGGTCAAACAGTAACTGACTATTACTGTTTTGAGTCCAAAGGAATTCAGCAGCCCAAGTCTCGATCATGTGATACTGATTTTGGGTGGTTAAACGGCATCCTCTTGTTGAAACCATTGTGAAGGAAAAGTTAATGTTTAGCCATTAGCAGCATTATTGGAGTTCAGGACTTGCAAATGAAGCAGACAAACCAGCTGGGTCATTGTGTTAGCTTGGCTGGAATATTTTATGATGCGAGGAGTGTCACATTCCAGGACCTTTGAGGTGTTAGCCTTTGTTCACTTTGAAGCAGTTTTAAAACTGAAAGATAATGACTTTATAAAATAGTCCAGCTGACAAAGATATATGTATATATATATATTTTTTTCCTTCACATCTTGAATATGACAGTTTGATGTGGGTAGCTAGGCCGGAGCAGGAAGCCCAATTTTTTAACGTCCATTTTTAAAGGCTGCGAAGGAAGGGAGTTGCTCTTCGGGGCTGCACTTTGCCGATATGGGGCAAAGCCCCCTGAGGTCAGACCCTCCTTCCTTCCTACCCTACTGCCTGCCTCAAACCCAATCCCTCTGCCTACCCACTCCATGGCCCTCTGCCCCTCTCCCAACAGGAATCTTGATCTCCTTTTCCTTCTGCAGTCCCGGCAGTGGCCACTGACACCCTCCTGGCGCAGTGGGGACTGATGGAGTTGCTAGCCATTCGGATTGGCCAAGCTCCAGAGGGTGTGGCCTCCACCTCACCCGACCCTCAGTCTACTCCGCAACGCTTTATGTTCACACGCTGACGTTGTTTCTATGGAGCATGTGCTGCCCACATCCCTCCTGTATTATTTAGCCATACATCACTGGCTTCCCCTTTTCCATCCTGTGGGTTACATCCTTATAAACCAAACAGATCTGCCAATATAATTCTGCTTTCATAATCTGCGCAACTCTGTTTAATCAAAATGTCATTTTCAAAGTGCCCCATTACCATATCCCCAATCATAGATTTTAGCATTCTGCCCAATACTGATGTTAGGTTAATTGGCCTGTAGATCCCATTTTCTCTCTTTTTCCTTTCTTAAGTAGCTGAGTTATGTTTGCTACCTTCCAAACCACGGGAACTGTTCTAGAATCAAAGGGATTCTAGATTAAAACCAATGCAGCCATTATCTCTGTAAATACATGTTTTAAAAGTCTGAGATCAAAGAATCACCAAATCTTTACAGTGCTGAAGGAGGCCATTCAGCCCATTGAGTCTGCACAGCTCTCTAAAAGAGCATTTGACCTATCCCATTCCCCTGCCTTATCCCTGTAACCTCACACATTCTTTTTTTCAGACAGCAATCCAATTCCCTTTTGAATAACTCAGTCAAACCAGCCTCCACCAAACTTTCACGAAAAAGCATTCCAGGCGACAACCACCCTCTGGGTGAAAAATAAATCCTCACATCAATTTTGCCCATTATTTTGAACCTAGCTCTTGATGGTCTTGAGTGGGAACAGTTTCTCACTATTTACCCTGTCCATACCCCTGAGAATCCTGAATACCTCTATTAAGTCTCCTCTCAGCCTCCTTTTCTCTAAGGAAAACAGCCCCAACCTCTTCAATCCATCCTCATAGCCACAGTCTTTCTCACTGGAATCATTCTTGTCAATCTCCTCTGTAATCTCTCCAATATCTTCACATCCTTCTTGAAGTATGGCACTCAAAGCTGGACGTAAGTTGCCAGGTCCAGTGGATTCATTGTCACTTAGACCCATTAATCCAGTTCCATTTCTTTATTTATACATATAATACTTATGAAATCTTGCAAGCACACGGTTTAAAAGCAGTGGGAGTAGTTAGCCATGGAAGTCAATGCCAGTAGATCCCAAAATACCTGAGTAGAGTGCCACTCAGGCATGATCAAGGTCAGCGAATACATCTCCAAATGTAAAATCACTGACACTGCTCAAACCACCACACCCCCATTACTCACCCATCAGTTACCTCTATTAATCATGATTCATATTTGACATTTATACACTACACCTCTCTCACACATTTAGCACTGCGACAACTATCACACCCACTTGACTTAGATTACACACACTGCCCAGGATTCAATCATGACAGGAACATCAACCAAATAGATTACTTGGACACACTTCCCTCTCTCTCACAGGAGAAGGTGATGCACAACCAAAGGCAGCAGGCAAGAACTGGAGGGGATGAGGATTGCAGCATTTCTTACACTCCATGGATGGGACAGTGCTGGTTGTAATCAGAGCAAGGAGTCTAACAACTGTCAGATGGAGTGGAAATCTGCTCCATCTGACGAAGGAGCAGCGCTCCAAAAGCTAGTGGCGTTTGCTACCAAATAAACCTGTTGGACTTTAACCTGGTGTTGTGAGACTCCTTACTGTGTTTACCCGAGTCCATCGCCGGCATCTCCACATCATGTAATCAGAGCACCATTGCTATTGTGACCACCAGAGGAATTGAAACCATTGAAGGTGGCATCATTCTCGTACTTGATCCTTGTCACATCCCACGTCCTCATCCAAAATCCCTGCTGAGATACAAGCTGCAGATGTCGTCAGCATACAGTTCTCACTTCCCCCCCCGCCCCCCCCCCCCACCCCCCCCCCCCCCCCCCCCCACCCCTTCCCCTCACCATAACCAGTACTTACATCTCAGATATCCAAGAGGTACAACTGGGCCAAGCAATGGGAGAACACCAAGAATTGCGTGATGATGAAAAAGCACTATTGCACGATTTCACACTCACAGCCACCAGCCCCCATTCTGACACTGCACTTATATTAGAGGAAAGGGTAAAAGTGAGATTTGCATGTGGTGAGATATCGAGCAGGGCAGGGGCAAGGTCTGTGCTGATGTGAGCATGCCAGAGGATGATGTTGGAGGCGAGCTCAAGCAGCTCAATGTATTGTGGACCCAACTATGATGCCGTGTCTGATGGTGCTGTCTCAGTGTACGTTGCAAAACAAGCACCTTCCACCAACAGCCTTGTAGTGGAAGCTCAGTTTGCAATCGCCAACTGACTGGATATGACTTTTCAAAGATGCTTGAAGGGAATCATAGCAACTCAGCAATCCTCCAACAGATCATTACAGGATGCTGTCCTAGGGGGTGTAGTTGCGGCTCTGTGGAGCTTGAATCTGTTGTCCACACCCTCTCATCCCTATACTTTGCCAGCCAACGCAGATTGCTGCCACCCATGCTGAGATGTTCCAGACCAAAGCCTGGCATTTCTGGGTTGACTCAATGTCTGCCTTCAAGGCCATCCCCCAGTGAAGGGCTGGAGTCTTCCTCCAGCCTTGCTGCTGCCACTGAGCTCTGCATTGCATAGTAGCACTAGGACAGGCAAAGGCACATGGAAGTCAGGGACTAAGGGGAAGGCATGTTTGTGCATAATACAGCATGATTTCATTCATAAATCTGCTTTGGAATGCTTTATTTTTCCATAGTGGCCAAACAAACGTTGATGGTCAGTAACAGAGTGAAAGTGGGGAGTGTGGCACTGTTGTTGAACGGAGAATTGGATTGAGGCCACTGGTATCATAGCTGAATTAATTCCTTATATGCAGCCTGGCTAGAAAGGGTTTGTTTAGGTTACCAGGTCACTGGCTCTCCTCATCCTCCTCCTTCTCTTCCTTGTAGTATTTTTACTCATCAGCATTGTAATGACTTTAATCAGGCAATAGAGGTTGGCCTGTTAGAATATGAACTTCCCCAAATTGATGGGCCAATCAGGGAGCCTATTGCTTTGTACTTAACCAGGCGTGTCAGTTCCTCAGGGACTACTCGTGTAGGGTGCTAACTAAAAGCACTCTGATGTGGAGATGCTGGCGTTGGACTGGGGTGGGCACAGTAAGAAGTCTCACAACACCAGGTTCAAGTCCAACAGATTCCAAATAAACCTGTTGGACTTTAACCTGGTTTTGTGAGACTTCTTACTGAAAGCACTCTTTATGCTCTTGTCAGACTTGTAAATAAAGGGATTTTGGTAAAGGGACTTCTGCCTCTGAGGACTGATTACAAGCATCTCTCCTGATTACTGGTGGCAAGAGCTATCTGCTCATGATGGTGAGGTTGTACAGCATGCATGGACAACCTAAAATTCTGGCACTCACTCTGCCAAGTCCTGCAGGGCTCCAGCAGAGCAGTTCAGGCTGCAGAAGCACTGTTTCAGCATAACAATCACATTCTGTGCCTCAGCACAGCTTGCTGCACGTGTGTGTGGTTGCAAATCAGAATGTTGGGTCAGATGGTCAGCAGATAGCTCCTCTCACCCAGTAGCCATCTTTTAGTTTGCTGAAGTGGGTGAAATGCAGATGACAATGTGGACTGCTGTAGAATAAAGGCATTACTGCTACCAGAATACCAGTCATTGACCTGCATGATTTGCTGCCTATGGAGTGGGGTACCTTCCAGTTCCAGTACTTAAGCAGAATTGAGATGTGGTGCTCACAAAGCTATATATATTCAGTCAACGGTACATTGCAACATGAGAAAGTCTGCAATGCTAGTGAAGCTCTGTGTCCATTCTACCCACTTATCTCTGGCATGAGAGTGAAATGTAGTTAACCCACGTTCATAGAAACCCTACAGTGCAAAAACAGGCCATTTGGCCCATCGAGTCTGCACCGACCACAATCCCACCCAGGCCCTACCCCCATATCCCTACATATTTACCTACTTATCCCTCTAACCTACGCATCTCAGGACACTAAAGGGCAATTTTATCATAGCCAATCAACCTAACCCACACATCTTTGGACTGTGGGAGGAAACCGGAGCACCCGGAGGAAACCCACGCAGACACGAGGAGAGTGTGCAAACTCCACACAGACAGTGACCTGAGCCGGGAATCGAACCCAGGTTGAATGGAGAATCTCAGTAGCCTCCTTTATGCAACAATGGATGGCAAATTGGAAGATGATGCAAATATCTCCAGCACCAACCTTGAAGAAAACAGACATACCACTGTTCATCACCTGGCCATCATCGCAACACCTGGTAATGCAGTATATGCAGTGCTGAGATTAGAGTTATCACTGCAGCTGGTGGCAGACTTCAGTGCAGTAATGAAATCACACAATCTGTGGGATTTAGGGAGGAGAACTGGTCTTTGAACATTCCGGGGGGTCATGGCCTCCTGCTACTTTCTCCTTTCATCTTTCCTCTTCCAGCGGCTTGTCTTGTTCCATGTGGCACCTGCTCATTCCCCCCACCACGTTCTATACCAAAGGCAATGCCAATAAATGCACCCATGTCGAGGAGCAACTGTTAATAAAAAGCCCACTCACGCCTGTCACCTGCAAAATGGCAGTGCTCATGGTGCACTGATTGACACTGTGATCTGTTTGCTCTGCATATTTCCACTCGACTTCCATGGCTTGCATTTTATCTCTTTACCAAAGTAGCATCTGGTGTGCAAACAAAGCCTGTGGGAATATCACCGGTATAATTTTGGACCTTCAAAAATGAGTTACTGAACGCAATTTCTGACCCACAGACTTGAAGATCTTTTTAAAATGATTGATTCCACTTCAATGGGGGAGGCAGTGGCCTAGTGGTATTGTCACTGGACTAGTAGTGCAGAGACCCTGGATAATGCTCTGGGGACCCAGGTTTGAATCCCACCAAGGCAGATGATGAAATTTGAATTAGAACTCTGATGATGACCCATTGTTGATTATCGTAAAAAAAACATCTGGTTCACTGCTACCATTCTTACCTGGCCTGGCCTGGCCTACATGTGACTCCAGACCCCACAGCAATGTGGTTGACTCTTAAATGTCAAACTATTGACAACTAGGGATGGACAGTAAATGTTGACCCAGCTAGCGATACCCACATCCCATGAATGAATAGAATGCAGCTCTTTATCTTCAAACTATCTCTTCAAACACCATTCGTTATCCAAACAATAGACATAATAAAGCTGAGACATAGCCTTCTGAACACAATTCTGGCAACTGTTGGAATTCTAAAACATAAAGCTGGAATAATTCCCTATGTATGCTGCGTTTAATTGCATAAAGCTGAGGTTCCAATGCAAAGTACGAATGACAAACGTTTTCAAGAGTTTGAAAACTGGTGAATTGACCCATATATGATTGAGGTGCAAGCTGTGTCTCATCTCTGAGTTAGCATCTTGTGACCTGAGACTTGCGCACATATTCCCGCGGGTGACATTCATTGCAGTAGCGAGGGAGTGCTGCACTGTCTGAGGAAACATCAGGCCCACGGCACTATTTGAGTAGAACGTGTTTATCTGTTGACCATCACCGCTAAAATAGGCTATTTGATCATTTATTTAATTGCCGTGACTGGGATCTTGCTGTGTACAAATTCACTGCTCCGCTTTCTGCACTGCAGAAACGACAACACTTCTCAATTATCTTCTGGGCTGTAAAGTGCTTTGGGATGTCCTGAGGTCATGAAGGATGATTGTATAAATGCAAATTTTCCTCTAAATGCAAACATGAGATTACAATTTTAAAGTTGCTTGAATTGCTTTTGAGACAAATGGATGTCCTTGCCAATCTTTTTTTCCCCTATTAGGAAATGGGCTAAGTTCAATATTTTTCAAAGGAAAGTGGTCATTTTAGTAAAAGGCTCAGAACACAAATAGCTCAGGAATTTACACAATCTATCAGGCTTTTATAAGTGCAGCTCGATGATTACCTCTGACCAATTGTTCTGATGTATTTCTGTGTTTTTATTCTTTCCTGCAGATGTATCAGGACTGCACTCTCCACAGTACATCTTGTGTCTGCAGCAGGAAGCTGAGCGAGCCCTCACTGAATACACCCAGTCTGTCCACCTTCAAGACACATCCCGCTTCAGCCAGATACTGCTTGCACTGACGTCCTTAAAGAGCATCAATGCTCCCGTCATCACACAACTCTTTTTTCGACCACTGATTGGAAATGTGCAAATGAATGCTTTGCTGATGGAGATGCTGTACATGCGTTAGTCACACACTGCTGTGTGTCCCAAAACATTTAAACCATAGACAAGACAGCTGTGCTTTACTTTCTATTGAACATGCTAACTTATTTGTCACAATTGTGTTTTCTAAATGTTTAAATGGTTATGATTACGCCTGAACTGTGCCTAACTTACGTAACCTGAAAAGCAGATGGATGCATTAAAGCATATATAATGTTTACCTTTAGTGGGTGATTAAAAAAAATACAATGGTCTATAAATTTGTTCGCAACAGCAGACAACTCAAACTGTGCAGCACGGGTCTCAGATATTCTTTTTCTTATTTATTCAAGTGCGTCGCTGGCTAGGCCAATATTCATTGCCCATCCTTAATTACCCTTGAGAAGGTGGTGGTGAGCCGCCTTCTTGAACTGCTGCAGTCAATGTGGTGTAGGTACACCCATAGTGCTATTAGGGAGAGTGTTCCATGGGGTGTAGGTTCATCCACAGTGCTGTTAGGGAGGGAGTTCCATATGATGTAGGTACACCCACAGTGCTGTTAGGGAGGGAGTTCCATTTGGTGGAGGTACACCCACGGTGCTGTTAGGGAGGGAGTTCCATTTGGTGTAGGTACACCCACGGTGCTGTTAGGGAGGGAGTTCCAGGATTTTGACCCAGCCACTGTGAAGATTAGCTCCATTGCCTGTGTAAGTATAATGCTTGTTACAGGCATGGGCCATGGAGATCTTTGGTGTTGAACCAATGTGACTCTTTTGCAGTGTGTGTGGACACCCTGCCTTCCCCATGTTGGAGGCTTAGCACATGAGAAATGAGCCCAATGTCATCAGATTTCTGGACCTGTGCATTCCAGAAACAAAAAAGGTATTTTTTTCACTTTATTTTAGGACTGGAAAACACTTAATATTTCAGACACAGAAACACTGGGCTGGATAGTTTGCATCCCCCACAGTGTGTTTCGTGGTGGCGGAGGCGCCTTGCCATGGGCTGATGGCGGGATTTTCCGGTCTCGCCACTGTCAACGGGTTTTCCTGTTCACGCCCTCTGTTGCCATGGAACCGGCAGCAGGGGGGGGGGGGGGGGGGGCGGGGTGGGGGGGGGGGCGGTGGCAGGTGGGGGGTGGCGGTTACCGTCAGCGAGACCAAGAAATTGGGAATGGCTGTAAACGTTTGGCCTCTGATTGGAACTCATTTCAAATATCAGGGTGGGTAGGGAAGAGAGGCGGATAATTCTCTGTCATTCTCTCCAACCCCTACTCCCACCCACTTCAACCCAACAAGCATCCAATTGTAAAATTTGGCCCCAGCTCTAATCCCTCTTTTTCCCCTCCCACCCCACTCACGATGCTGGAAATCTGAATTCAAACAGGAAAATGCTGAAAATACCAGGCAGGCAGTATGTTCCTGCGGAGGGAGAAACAATGTTAGGATTTCTTACCGGAAGTGTAAAAAGTTCTGGATCTGACAGGTTTTAAGCAGGGGCCTGGGCAGGGAAAGGCAGCAGAGTGCGGGGTGAGGAGGAGAGGAGGGGAAAGCATAAAAGGAAAGCAGAAGAGGTTCAATCACAAAAGGATCGATGGCGTAAGGCACAGGGAGATGGTAATGGAACAAGGAAAGAAATGAAAGGTGTGCATAGTAAAGGTGTAAATAAGGAAAGTTGAACCATCAACAATATTTAGAGAAAAATGTTTCGGCAGAGGTTAGGATCTGAAATTGTTGACCTCAGTGTTGACTCTAGAAAGCTGTAAGGTGTCTAACTGAGAGAGAAGGTGATGTTCCTTGAGGTTAGCTTGTGCTTCACTGAAGCACTGCAGGAGGTAGCACACTTTAGATTGAGTGGAGATGTTCTGCACTATAATCTGCATTTGGTTTCCCAGCATAGAGAAGATTCATAATGAACAGTGATAACAGAATACTAAATTAAACCAATTGCTGGGAGGAGTGTTTGGTGTCCTGAGCTCTGAGAAAGGAGAGGGTAAATGGGCAGACATTTCACTTTCTGGGTTTGTATGGAAAGGCGCCATACGAAAGGGAACTAAAGGGAATTAAGGGAGGGATAAATTGAGGGAGCGGCTCTGAGTCAGATTGGAACAAAGAATGTTCCACTTACCCCACTACGTATCAGGCATTGGTAACATCCAGAAGGGTTCCTGTCACACATCTTTTATTTGGAGGATGTGTTTGTGGTTAAAGGAGCAGTTGCTTAATTTGAGAACATGTTCAGCTGAGTTGGGCAGTGAACCAGGATATCGCAGGGGGAATGGCCCTTCAGAATGATGGACGGGGTGAGCAGGGGGAGATGTGTTTGGCACTATACTGGAGCCCAAGGAAATGCCAGAGGATGATCCATTGAATACGGAGGCTGGTGGAGTAGAAGATGAGGACAAGAGAAGCCCTACCATGATTCTGCGGTGGAAGGAAAAGGGTGAGATCAAATGGGATGATCGAGGGCCCTGTTGACCATGATGGGGGGGAATCCTCTGCTGTGCAAAAACAAAGATATATTGGAATTTTTGGCACGGAAAGTGGTACTGCCAGAACAGATACAACAGAAATGGACTAACTAGGAGAATAGAAGAGAAACCTTACAGGAGGTAGAGAAGGAGGAAGCGTAGTCAAAGTATCTGTGGGAGTTAGTGGCATTATAGTGAATGTTGGCCTATCCCCAGAAATGGAGGCAGAGAAGTTGAAGAAGAGAAGGGAAGAGTCAGAGGTGCGAAACTGGAAGAGACGTCAATGAAATTTCCCAGCTCAGAGCATGAGGAGGAAATGACACTGATACGATTAGCAATGTACTGGAAAGAAGTGGTGAGGGAGCGGCTCTGAGTCAGATTGGAATAAAGAATGTTCCACTTACCCCACTACGTATCAGGCATTGGTAACATGCAGAAGGGTTCCTGTCACACATCTTTTATTTGGAGGATGTGTTTGTGGTTAAAGGAGCAGTTGCTTAATTTGAGAACATGTTCAGCTGAGTGGAGGAGGTTAGATGGAGACAGGGGCTGCTCAAGGGAGAAGTGGTGAAGCCCTCAGACTGTACGGTCATCTGCCATTTTAATTCCCTGCCTTACTCCCACTCTGACCTGTGTATCCTTGGCCTCCTTTCCACCATGATTGAATTGCTGGAGGGAAAGGATAGCACTGAGATGACAGGGCTGAATGGATTCCTTCGGTGCTACATACCCTAGTGGTTTTCGGACTTGCTGGAGTGCATTTTAACCTGACCTGCCCGGAATAAATTGCGTGATAGATGTATTTAATAGCAGGACCCGAAACCAAGGTAAGATTAAAATTACTTCTGTGGGGCCTGAGGGAAGTTGAGTTGGTGCTGCAGGTATTTCAAGAGTAATTTAGATTACTGTTAGCCAGGCTCTCTCACCTGCATCCCTCACCACATATTTTTTAAAAATGGATTCCGAGGTACATAAGGAGATATTAGAGTAGGTGCAATGTTCTCCCTAAGCTGCATGGCTGTGAGGCAACCTGAAAGATCCTGTGCAGGCCACACACAAGTCAGCATCTTCAAATTGCTGCACATGCACGCTGTTGTATATTTTAAATACTTGACTTGCTTTGATTGGCAGAGATGACCCTAATTTCTAAGTGGTCAGCAGGTTTATTTACAAGAGTTTTAAAATATCTCTGCAATCACAAAATGTCTGCACTCATGCTTACAGCTCAGCTTCTAATAGCTTCTGTTCCAACTCCAATTTTCTTCCTGCATCTCGTAGTGCGCTAAGGCAGACTTTCATCCAATTCCATGGCTAGTAATTCCCGAATAGGTCACTAGCCGGTTGCCAGAGGCTTATAGCTTAAAGGGCACCACTCCACATTAAGCTTGGCTGACCAGGAATCTCTCCCACACTTAACACCAGCCATTGGTGTGTTTGGACGGATTTACAGGTTAACCCATTCAACCTTTTTGGATGCATTGTGAATTCACTTCCCTTCGCCATCAAGTCCTGGGGTAGAACTTGAACCCAGAGCATCTGGCTCAGAGGCAAGGACACTACCCACTGTGCCACAAGACCCCCAGAGTAGCTTCTCTGGTGTTTGCTTACTTTGCTCTGACTCCACACCCAGGCTTAACCAATTAAGCACAGTGAGCAGAGATCAGTTGCCAGATTCACATAATCAAACACAGCACAATTGATAAACTATATGCGCTGTACAGAAAGATTTACAAGGGCCACACAGCTGTGCACTCCAACCAAAAAAATAGAGAGCACACTGGACAGGCGATAAAAAGCTTGATTAAAGAGATAGATTTTAAGGAGGACAGAGAGGTTTAGGGAGGGAATTTTAGAACCTCAGGAGTAGGTAGCTGAAGGTGCAACCACCAATGGTGGAATCCTAAAAATCAAGGGCCCTCAAGAGGCCAGAATTGGAGGAGTGCTGATATCTCAGGGAGGTGTAGAGCTGGCGGGGTAAAGCCACAGAGGAACTGGAAAATAATAATGGGACTTTTAAAATTGAGCTTTTGTTTTACCAGGAGTCAGTGTAGGTCAACAAGCACGGGGGTGATGGGTGAATGGGTCTTGCTGCAAGTTAGGACACTGACAGTAGTGTTTTGGATGAGGTCAAGTTCTATATTCTACAATAGAGTAGATTATGAGAGGCTGACCAGAAGCGCATTGGAATAACCAAATCTAGAGGTAATGAAGACGCAGGTGAGGGTTTCAGTAACAGATTAGCTGAGGCAGGGTGGGTAATGTCAAAGGTGTGGAAAAAGGCAGTTTGATGCCGATATGTGGTTGGAAGCTATCCTGGAATTAAGGTTGGAAACTATCTGGTTTAGTCTTCTATTGTTACTGGGGAGAGGGACAGAGTTGATGGTTTGGGACCAAAGATTGCAATGCGGACCAAAAACAATGATTTTTGTCTTCACGATATTCAGCTGGACCAAATCACTGTGTATCCAGTACTGGATGTCAGAGAAATCATGTGGCCAATCAGACCAGTGAAGGGGTTGAGATGGATGGTGGTGAGGTAGAGCTTGGTATGGAACCTGGTGTTGCGCCTACAGGTGGTAAACACAGTAAGAGTTTTAACAACACCAGGTTAAAGTCCAACAGGTTTATTTGGTAGCAAATGCCATTAGCTTTCGGAGCGCTGCTCCTTCATCAGATGGAGTGGATATCTGCTCTCAAACAGGGCACAGAGACACAAAATCAAGTTACAGAATACTGATTAGAATGCGAATCTTTACTGCTGATCAGGTCTTAAAGATACAGACAACGTGAGTGGAGGGAGCATTAGGCACAGGTTAAAGAGATGTGTATTGTCTCCAGACAGGACAGTCAGTGAGATTCTGCAAGTCCAGGAGGCAAGCTGTGGGGGTTACCGATAGTGTGACATGAACCCAAGATCCCGGTTTAGGCCGTCCTCATGTGTGTGGAACTTGGCTATCAGTTTCTGCTCAGCGACTCTGCGCTGTCATGTGTTGTGAAGGCCGCCTTGGAGAACGCTTACCCGAAGATCAGAGGCTGAATGCCCGTGACCGCTGAAGTGCTCCCCCACAGGAAGAGAACAGTCTTGCCTGGAGATTGTCGAGCGGTGTTCATTCATCCGTTGTCGTAGCATCTGCATGGTTTCCCCAATTTACCATGCCTCGGGACATCCTTTCCTGCAGCGTATCAGGTAGACAACGTTGGCCGAGTTGCAAGAGTAGGTACCGTGTACCTGGTAGATGGTGTTCTCATGTGAGATGATGGCATCCGTGTCGATGATCCGACACGTCTTGCAGAGGTTGCTGTGGCAGGGTTGTGTGGTGTCGTGGTCACTGTTCCCCTGAAGGCTGAGTAGTTTGCTGGTTCGCGACAAAACCTGGGGGTTCTTTGTACAATGGGTTTCAGGATGCCCTCGACATAGCCGGAGAGGTCATTGTACAAAGAACCCCCAGCTTTTGTCGCGACACTGCAGACTTCCTACAGAAACTCAACACACATTGAGCAGTTAAACCAGGAGCACTCCTCGTCACAATGGATGTCTCGGCACTCTGCATCAGCATCCCCCACGATGGTGGCATTGCTGCAACGGCCTCAGTACTCAACGCTGACAACTGCCAGTTTCCAGATGCAATTTTACAACGCATCCGCTTCATCCTGGACCACAGTGTCTTCACCTTCAACAACCAGTTCTTCATCCGGCACACGGAACAGCCTTGGAGACCAAATTCGTACCTCAATATGCCAACATCTTCATGCACAGGTTTGAACAAGACCTCGTCACTGCACAGGACCTTCAACCGATGCTATACACTAGATACATCGATGACATTTTCTTCCTTTGGACTCATGGTGAACAATCACTGAAACAACTATATGATGACATCAACAAGTTCCATCCCACCATCAGACTCACCATGGACTACTCTCCGGAATTGGTTGCATTCTTGGACACACGCATCTCCATTAAGGATGGTCACCTCAGCACCTCACTGTACCGCAAGCCCACGGATACCCTCACGATTTTCGACTTCTCCAACTTCCACCCTAAACACGTTAAAGAAGCCATCCCCTACGGACAAGCCCTCCGTATACACAGGATCTGCTCGGATGAGGAGGATCGCAACAGACACCTCCAGACGCTGAAAGATGCCCTCATAAGAACAGGATATGGCGCTCGACTCATCGATCGACAGTTCCGACGTGCCACAGTGGAAAATCACATCGACCTCCTCAGAAAACAAACACGGGACACAGTGGACAGAGTACCCTTCGTTGTCCAGTACTTCCCCGGAGCGGAGAAGCTACGGCATCTCCTCCGGAGCCTTCAACATGTCATTGATGAAGACGAACATCTCGCCAAGGCCATCCCCACACCCCCACTTCTTGCCTTCAAACAACCGCACAACCTCAAACAGACCATTGTCCGCAGCAAACTACTCAACCTTCAGGAGAACAGTGACCACAACACCACACAACCCTGCCACAGCAACCTCTGCAAGACGTGCCGGATCATCGAAACGGATGCCATCATCTCACGTGAGAACACCATCTACCAGGTACACGGTACCTACTCTTGCAACTCGGCCAACGTTATCTACCTGATACGCTGCAGGAAAGGATGTCCCGAGGCATGGTACATTGGGGAAACCATGCAGATGCTACGACAACAGATGAATGAACAGCGCTCGACAATCACCAGGCAAGACTGTTCTCTTCCTGTGGGGGAGCACTTCAGCGGTCACGGGTATTCAGCCTCTGATCTTCGGGTAAGCGTTCTCCAAGGCGGCCTTCATGACACACGACAGCGCAGAGACGCTGAGCAGAAACTGATAGCCAAGTTCCACACACATGAACTGATAGCCAAGTTCCACACCATGAATCCAAGATCTCTAAACCGGGATCTTGGATTCATGTCACACTATCGGTAACCCCCACAGCTTGCCTCCTGGACTTGCAGAATCTCACTGGCTGTCCTGTCTGGAGACAAACACATTTCTTTAACCTGTGCCTAATGCTCCATCCACTCACATTGTCTGTATCTTTAAGACCTGATCAGCTGTAAAGATTCGCATTCTAATCAGTATTCTGTAACTTGATTTTGTGTCTCTGTGTGCCCTGTTTGTGAGCAGATATCCACTCCATCTGACGAAGGAGCAGCGCTCCGAAAGCTAATGGCATTTGCTACCAAATAAACCTGTTGGACTTTAACCTGGTGTCGTTAAAACTCTTACTGTGTTTACCCCAGTCCAACGCCGGCATCTCCACATCATGTCTACAGGTGATACACAGGGCAGAATGTAGATAAAAGATGTGGTGGTCAGGAGCAAGGGTTAATCCTTTCTGCAACAACTCCCTTGTCTGACACAAAATGGATAAAAAAAGTTTTCAAATATTTTATCTGTATTGTATGATCCTGGACCAAGCTTGTTAGGAACCGATAACAGCTTGTTTAAAATAGACAAAGTTTAAGATTCAAGACACTTAGTATATAAGGTCACAAGATTCCACAGGTTTTGAACAAACAAAAATAAATTTTACCACACAAGGTCAGAAAGATAAAAACATTTACAATATCTATATTATACTCTAACATCAGTGTTATTGTAAGGTACGTGAATTAACAGGCAACTGTAGTCAAACCACACCACATCACATGATAAATGACAAATGTGACTAAGACAGATTCCATGATTTCTCAATAATTCATCCAAACGTCAGTAACACTGGAAGTTAACCAGTCTTGTTGAATGTTTGTCTCTTTCTGGAGGGATTCAACTTTTCACCTTTTAAGATCTCTCTTTGCAATTCTTTCCAAAGGTTGCTCCAACTGAGATGGCTTCAATGACTGCCCACCTTGCAGTGTTTCAATATCGAGACTCCACTCCCTTGGATTCCCGAATCTGCATTCCAGCACCAGCTCACAAACCAAACTTCAGAACTTCAGCAGTGCTGAGCTGAACACTGCTATTCCAAACAGTCCATAGCACAGAGTCACCAAACTTGTGCTGCCTCCTTCCATTGCCAGGGCCTCTCCTCAGCCCTCAGCTCTGAAGGTCGGTTAACCATTGCCTGTTCTGCTTTGAACCTCTGTCTTCGCTCCTCTTCCTTCTTAACTGGGGCCTCTCCCCTGCAGCACCCCCACCCCCCCTCTCCCTGGGACTCTTCTCAATGATGGAGCTCCATTCTCAGTCATTTGACTGGAGTTTTTGCACCATTTTCTTTTTGCACAGGTGCACTGGGCTCATCTTCATCGTGAAGAACCATAGAAATGCCGGACTGCGTGTGTACTGTCTGCCCCGGCCTGTGAACGTGTAAAACTCCTGCAGCATACTGGGAATTGTAGTTCCAAGCCTCCAGGTGATGATATAAAACTGGATCTAGTAACTAAGACAGTAACTAGTGGAGTGCCACAGGGATCGATGCTGGGACCCCAGCTATTCACAATATATATTAATGATTTGGGTGAGGGAACAAAATGTTACATCTCAAAGTTTGCAGATGACACCAAGTTGGGTGGGAGGGTGAACTATAGAGAGGATGCAGAGATCCTTCAGCATGATCTGGACAGGTTGGCTGAGTGGGCAAATCAATGGCAGATGCAATATAATTTGGATAAATGTGAGGTTATTCACTTTGGAAGCAAAAACAAGAAGGCAGATAACTACCTGAATGACTGTAAATTGAGAGAGGGGAGTGTGCAGTGGGACCTAGGTGTCCTTGTGCACCAGTCACTGAAGGTAAGTACGGAGGTGCAGCAGGCAGTAAAGAAGGCAAATGGTATGTTGGCCTTCATAGCGAGAGGTTTCGAGTACAGGAGCAGGGATGTGTTGTTGCAATTATACAGGGCCTTGGTGAGGTCACACCTAGAATATTATGTGCAGTTTTGGTCTCCTTTTCTGAGGAAGGATGTTCTTGCTCTCGAGGGAGTTCAGCGAAGGTTTACCAGGCGGATTCTGGGAATGGTGGGACTGATGTATGAAGAGAGATTGATTAGGTTAGGATTGTTTTCGCTAGATTTCGGGTAGATGCTGGAAGGATGTTCCCGATGGTGGGGGTATCCAGAACCAGGGGTCACGGTCTGAGGATACAGGTAGGCCATTTAGGACGGAGATGAGGAGACATTTCTTCACTCAAAGAGTGGTGAGCCTGTGGAATTCATTACCACAGAAAGTAGTTGATGCCAAAACATTGAATGTATTCAAGAGGCAGCTAGAAATAGCACTTGGGGCAAACCGGATCAAAAGTTATGGGGAAAAAGCAGTTTGGGCTATTGAGTTGGATGATCAGCCATGATTGTTATGAATGGCAGAGCAGGCTCGAAGGGTCGAATGGCCTCCTCCTCCTCCTATCTTCTGTGTTTCTATATTTATAAGATTGCACTTCAGTAGGCATGGTGAGCAAAATGGAGGCTCAATGTTCCATCACTGCTTTATCCAATATCAGAAAACACATATCTCACAATTATGAAGGTGGAACACAGACATCCACTGCTTGCTGAAGTCCAGGTCTGAGGCGTTCAAGTCAGGCGACACTGACTTGTACAAGAAAGTCAGATACGATCTAAGGAGATCCATCAAAGATGGCAAAAGGCAATACCGGACCAAGCTAGAGTCCCAGGCTAGCCACACCAACCCCCGCCGACTATGGCAAGATCTGCAAGGCATAACAGGCTACAAGATGAAGGCATGTAAAATCGCCGGCTTCAACGCACCCCTTTCTGATGAGCTCAATGCATTCTACGCCCGTTTTGAGCAAGAGGTCAGCGAGAGCATGCTCTCCATCCTGGATGAACCTGTATCTGGGGTCACCATTGCAGAAGTCAGAGCAGCTTTCTTGAAGATCAACCCACAAAAGGCAACAGGCCTGGGTGGAGTACCCGGATGAGCACTCAGATCTGCGCGGATCAGCTGGTGGGCGTATTCACAGACATCTTCAACCTCTCTTTACAACAATCTGAGGTCCCTATTTGCTTCAAGAAGACGATCATCATCCCGGTATCTAAGAAAAACCAAGCAGCGTGCCTTAATGACTATCGGCCGGTGGCTCTGATATCCATCATTATGAAGTGCTTCGAAAGGTCAGTCATGGCACAAATCAATTCCAGCCTCCAGGACTACCTGGATCCACTACAGTTTGCATACCACTGCAACAGGTCCACAACAGACGCCATTTCCCTGGCTCTGTACTCAACCCTGGAAGACCTAGATAACAAGGACACCTATATCAGACTCCTATTTATTGACTACAGCTCAGCCTTCAACATTATTATTCCCACGAAACTCATCTCCAAACTCGGTGGCCTAGGCCTCGGCACCTCCCTCTGTGACTGGATTCTGAACTTCCTAACTCACAGACCACAATCAGTAAGGATAGGCAACAACACCTCCTCCACGATCATTCTCAACACTGGTGCCCCACAAGACTGTGTTCTCAGCCCCTACTATACTCCTTATACACCTTAGACTGTGTGGCCAAATTCCCCTCCAATTTGATTCTCAAGTTTGCTGACAACACCACCGTAGTGGATTGGATCTCAAATAATGACGAGACAAATTAAGGAATGAGATAGAGAATCTGGTGAACTGGTGCAGCAACAATAATCTCTCCCTCAATGTCAACAAAATGAAGGAGATTGTCATTGACTTCAGGAAGCGTAAAGGAGAGCATGCCCCTGTCTACATCAATGGGGACAAAGTAGAAAGGATCGAGAGCTTCAAGTTTTTAGGTGTCCAGATCACCAACAACCTGTCCTGATCCCCCCATACCAACACTATAGTTAAGAAAGCCCACCAATGCCTCTACTTTCTCAGAAGACTATGGAAATTTGGCATGTCAGCTATGACTCTCACCAACTTTTACAGATGCACCATAGAAAGCATTCTTTCTGGTTATATCACAGCTTGGTATGGCTCCTGTTCTGCCCAAGACCGCAAGGAACTACAAAAGGTCATGAATGTAGCCCAATCCATCACGCAAACCAGCCTCCCATCCATTGACACTGTCTACACTTCCCGCTGCCTCGGCAAAGCAGCCAGCATAATTAAGGACTCCACGCACCCCAGACACTCTCTCTTCCACCTTCTTCCTCCAGGAAAAAGATACAAAAGTCTGAGGACACGTACCAACCAACTCAAGAACAGCTTCTTCCTTGCTGCTGTCAAACTTTTGAATGGACGTACCTTGCATTAAGTTGATCTTTCTCTACACCCTTGCTATGACTGTAACACTACATTCTCCACTCCCTCGTTTCCTTCTCTATGAATGGTATGTTTTGTCTGTATAGCGCAAGAAACAATACCTGTGACTGTATGTTAATACATGTGACAATAATAAATCAAATCAAATAAATCAAATCAAATAAATCAAATCAAATACAGGAAATTAGTCAGGAGTTATCACATTAAAAGAAAGATTTGCATTCGTATGACCAAAGAATTGTTTGTTTTAATTTAATTGTGATGTCCTTTAACTTAGAGAACACAATTTCATTGTATTCTCTAATTGTGATGTCTTTCATTTGATAGCAATGTGTGGTGATTAATATCACCTTTTGAAACCTCCTACCCGTCAGCCAACTCAATACAAATGCTGCATTTGTTTCCAAGACTGAAGGCTTTGGGGAGGTTTGAATGCCACAATTCAAACTTCAGTTCCTGTGTGACGGAGTCTACGTGGGACTGCCAGTGCTTTTTCAACTTAACTCAGAGTTATTCAAGTACATGGAGCTAGCAAACGCTTTATGGATGGTAAATGAGTCAGAACTATTCAAACGAAGGAGAGGATGGTAGTTGAAAATTCTGAAAGGATACAAATCAGGCCAGTTATATTTGGCAGGTGAGGAGAATATGAGAGAAGTTAATTACTGTATAAATGCTATTCACAACTATTTCCATCAATTTAGTTTGAAAAGTTAGTATTATGTACCATCTGTCATTTATTTGAGTGTCAGTGTGGCTCAGTTGGCAACACTCTTGCATCTGAGTCATAAGGTTCTAGGTTCAAATCCCACTTCAGATCTTGAGAACACAGAGCCAGGCTGACACTCTGGCTAGTGCTATGGCTGACCAAAATAGAGAAGATTTGTTTGCGAAGGCACTGAGGAAACTTTGTTGGGATCATGCAGAGCTGAATGTGAGATGTTAGAGAGAGGCCACAAATCTCAATGTTCCAGGGTACAGATGCTATCGGAAAGATAGAACAGGAGGGGAAGTTTTTGATTAAGGAAAACATCACGGCAGTACTGAAAGGGGATATATCTGAGGGTTCACCTACTGAGTCTATATGGGTTGAACTGAGAAATAAGAAGGGGAAAATCACTTTGATAGGGTTGTACTATTGGCCCCCAAATAGTCAGTGGGAAATTGAGGAGCAAACATGTAAGGAGATTACAGATAGCTCCAAGAAAAATAGGGTGGTAATTGTAGGGGATTTTAACTTTCCCAACATTGACTGGGACAACCGTAGTATTAGAGGGTTGGATGGAGAGAAATTTGTTGAGTGTATTCAGGAGGAATTTCTCATTCAGTATGTGGATGGCCCGACTAGAGAGGAGGCAAAACTTGACCTCCTCTTGGGAAATAAGGGAGGGCAGGTGACAGAAGTGTTAGTGAGGGATCACTTTGGGACCAGTGACCATAGAAATCATAGAAACCCTACAGTACAGAAAGAGGCCATTCGGCCCATCGAGTCTGCACCGACCACAATCCCACCCAGGCCCTACCCCCATATCCCTACATAATTCCATTAGTTTTAAGATAGCTATGGAGAATGATAGGTCTGGCCCAAAAGTTAAATTCTAAATTGGGGCAAGGCCAACTTTGATGGTTTCAGGCAGGAACTTTCAACAGTTAATTGGGGGAGTCTGTGGGAAGGCAAAGAGACGTCTGGTAAGTGGGAGGCTTTCAAAAGTGTGCTAACCAGGGTTCAGGGTAAACACATTCCTCTTAGATTGAAGGGCAAGGCTGGTAAAATAGGGAACTCTGGATGACTTGAGATATTGAGGCCCTGGTCAAGAAGAAGAAGGAGGCACATGTGGCAGCTGGGATCAAGTGGATCCTTTGAAGAGTATAGAAGGTGTAAGTGTAGAGTTAAGAGAGAAATCAGGAGGGCAAAAAGGAGACACGAGATTGTTTTGGCAGATAAGGCAAAGGAGAATCCAAAGAGCTTCAGCAAATACATAAAGGGCAAAAGAGTAACTAGGGAGAGAGTAGGACCTCTTAAGGATCAACAAGGTCATCTATGTGTGGATCCACAAGAGATGGGTGAGATCCTAAATGAATATTTCTCATCAGTATACTGTTGAGAAAAGCATGGATGTTAGGGAACTTAGGGAAATAAATAGTGATGTCTTGAGGAGTGTACATATAACAGAGAAGAAAATGCTGGAAGTCTTAAAGCGCATCAAGATAGATAAATCCCCGGGACCTGATGAAGTGTATCCCAGGACGCTGTGGGAGGCTAGGGAGGAAATTGCAGTTCCCCTAGCAGAGATATTTGAATCATCGACAGTCACAGGTGAGGTGCCTGAAGATTGGAGGATGGAAAATGTTGTGCCTTTGTTTAAGAAGGGCTGCAAGGAAAAGCCTGAGAATTACAGGCCAGTGAGCCTCACATCTGTAGTGGGCAAGTTGTTCGAAGGTATTTTGAGAGACAGGATCTACAGGCATTTAGAGACACAAGGACTGATTAAGGACAGTCAGCATGGCTTTGTGAATGGAAAATCATGTCTCACAAATTTGATTGAGTTCTTTGAAGGGGTAACCAAGAAGGTAGATGAGGGCAGTGCAGTTGATGTCGTCTACATGGACTTTAGCAAGGCCTTTGACAAGTAACCACATGGTAGGTCGTTGCATAAGGTTAAATCTCACAGGATCCAGGGTGAGGTAGCCAGATGGATACAAAATTAGTTTGATGACAGAAGACAGGTGGTTGTAGAGGGTTGTTTTTCAAACTGGAGGCCTGTGACCAGTGGTGTGCCTCAGGGATCGGTGCTGGGTCCACTGATATTTGTCATTTATATTAATGATTTGGATGAGAATTTGGGAGGCATGGTTAGTAAGTTTGCCAATGACACCAAGACTGGTGGCATAATGGAAGTGAAGAAGCTTATCTGGGATTGCAATGGGATCTTGATCAATTGGGCCAGTGAGCTGATGAACGGCAGATGGCGTTTAATTTAGATAAATGCGAGGTTATGCATTTTGGTCGATCGAACCAGGGCAGGACTTACTCAGTTAATGGTAGGGCATTGGGGAAAGTTACAGAACAAAGAGATCTCGGGGTACAGGTTCATAGGTCCTTGAAAGTGGAGTCACAAGTGGACAGAGTGGTGAAGAACGCATTCAGCATGCTTAGTTTCATTGGTCAGAACATTGAATACAGGAGTTGAGATGTCTTGTTGAAGTTGTACAAGACGTTGGTAAGGCCACATTTGGAATACTGTGTACAGTTCTGGTCACCCTATTATAGAAAGGATATTATTAAACTAGAAAGAGTGCAGAAGAGATTTACTAGAATGCTCCCGGGACTTGATGGTTTGAGTTATAAGGAGAGGCTGGATAGACTGGGACTTTTTTCTCTGCAGCGTAGGAGGCTGAGGGGTGATCTTATAGAGGTCTATAAAATAATGAGGGGCATAGATCAGCTAGATAGTCAATATCTTTTCCCAAAGGTAGGGGAGTCTAAAACTAGAGGGCATAGGTTTAAGGTGAGAGGGGAGAGATACAAAAGGGTCCAGAGGGACAATGTTTTCACACGGAGGGTGGTGAGTGTCTGGAACAAGCTGCCAGAGGTAGTAGTAGAAGCAGGTACAATTCTGTCTTTTAAAAAGCATTTAGACAGTTACATGGGTAAGATGGGTTTAGAGGGAAATGGGCCAAACGCGGGCAATTGGGACTAGCTTAGGGGTTAAAAAAGGTGCGGTATGGACAAGTTGGGCCGAAGGACCTGTTTCCATGCTGTGACCCTCTATAACTCTCCCAACAATTTATCTACCCAACCAGCCAAGCATCACCTGCCCTGTGTGTGGCAGAGTCTGCATACAGATGGTGCACTTAACCAGTTAGTCATCTCAGACCCCATTGAATTGGAGAGGAAGTAAGTTGTCCTTGATCCGGAGAGGACCTCCTGCCACCCCACCCCCATTCCCAGCACTGTCCCCATCACTGGTGCAGGAATGGGTGGGGGTTGGGTTCCAGAGTGAACTCTTTACACTGGGGGGGCTTTTAAAAATGGTGCCCTGATCCTTGAGTTGCTGGCGGAGAGGGCAAATCAGAGCCTGCCCCCCCTCCTCCCCCCCCCCCGCCCTTCCCGCCATACACACACACACATATCCCATGACTTCAGGATACAGCACGTGTCAGCATTTTGTACAGTGGAACATTGGCTACCAGTTGGGGATTTTTAATAAAAAGTTTATGAGTAACTCTGATCAGAAGGAGGCCAATGAACTTTGGCAATGTAATATTTCAGACATGCAAATGAAAATGGCTTCATAACTCAAAACCAATCAATGACTTCACACCTGGCATTGAGTCAAATGGGCTGAGCATCTGGATATATTAATTTCAAGGGGCATTGATGCGCGATTAATTCACTCAAGATGCTCGATCGTACTCGGGAAATAAAGGCTTTTATTTGCAACAAGAATAGAGCATACTGTTTAACCATACAATCCTAGACTAAAGGGTCACTAGGAAGTGCAGTGACCTTTATACCCCTATAGGAAGGCAGAGCCAACCGGAGTGTACCATAGAACAATACCAACAGGTGGAACACCCCAACCCTAACCCCAACAGCAAGCAGAGTAACATATGTACAAGTACCCATAGTGATAACCATCTATGGTTCAGTACCCATAGTGGTAACCATCTATGGTTCACCACATTCACCCCTCCTTTAAAAACAAAAGCCGGTGGGGCAAAAAGAAACAGTACGAACTGTCCATATATTCACAAGTTCAGTCATATCGGAGGTCCGCACTGTCTCTGCGAACTCCGCAGCACTGGCGGTAGCGCCGGTTCTGGTGACCGTGGTGACCCTCTCTCCAAGGTGGTATCCAGTGACTCCTCCAGTTCCTCACGGACGGGTGGACCTCGAGGTGGCGACAATCTCCTGGACTCAGGCAAGCGGAGTAAGAGGATTAAGTGGCGGTCCCGATACTGCCCATGCTGTGTCAGGAGGGGAGAGAATGGGCAAAGGAACCCTAACCAGGGGTGCAGGAGCGACGGGGGTTTCCTGGTCCCCTGCAGGCGCCAGATCTTGGATAGAGACTGTGTCCTCTCGCCCGTCAGGATATGCTATATAGGCATACTGAGGGTTGGCGTGGAGGAGATGGACCTGTTCAACCAAAGGGTCGGACTTGCGGGTCCTAACATGCCACCGCAGGAGGACAGGTCCTGAGTACGTCAACCAAGACGGCAGTGAGGTCCCAGAGGAAGGCTTCCTAGGGAAGGTAAACATCCGCTCATGTGGGGTAGCATTGGTTGCCGTACACAGGAGGGACCGGATTGAATGGAGCGCATCAGAAAGTACCTCTTGCCAACGGGAGACTGGAAGACCCCTAGACCTTAACGCCAGTAAGACAGCCTTCCAGACTGTAGCGTTTTCTCTTTCGACCTGCCCGTTACCCCTGGGGTTGTAACTCGTAGTCCTACTTGAGGCAATTCCTTTAGAGAGCAGGTATTGCCTCAAGTCGTCGCTCATCAACAACGAACCCCTATCACTGTGGATATAACTGGGGTAACCGAACAGGGTAAAAAGATCCTGCAGGGCTTTGATGACCGTAGCAGCTGACATGTCAGAACAGGGAATGGCAAAAGGGAATCGGGAGTACTTGTCAACCACGTTGAGGAAGTACACATTCCGATCTGTCGAAGGAAGGGGGCCCTTGAAATCCCCACTCAGTCGTTCAAAAGGGCGAGTGGCCTTAATGAGGTGTGCCCTGTCAGGTCGGTAGAAGTGCGGCTTGCATTCAGCACATACCTGGCAGCTTCGAGTTATCGACCTGACATCCTCAATGGAGTAGGGCAGGTTCCGGGCCTTTACAAAATGGAAGAGCCGAGTGATCCCCGGATGGCAGAGATCATTGTGGAGGGCCTGTAGCCGGTCCTCCTGCACACTGGCACATGTTCCACGCGACAGGGCATCTGAGGGCTCATTGAGCTTCCCCAGACGATACATGATATCATAGTTGTAGGTGGAGAGTTCGATTCTCCACCTCAAGATTTTATCGTTCTTGATCTTTCCCCTCAACGTGTTATTGAACATGAATGCCATGGACCGCTGGTCCGTGAGCAGGGTAAACCATTTCCCTGCCAAATAATGGCGCCAATGCCGTACGGCCTCCACAATGGCCTGAGCCTCTTTTTCCACAGAGGAGTGCCGAATTTCAGGGCCTTGGAGGGTGCGAGAGAAAAAGGCGACGGGCCTGCCCGCCTGGTTAAGTGTGGCGGCCAGGGCGAAATCAGATGCATCACTCTCCACCTGGAATGGGATGGACTCATCGACAGCGTGCACCATGGCTTTCGCGATGTCAGCTTTTATCCCTTCAAAGGCCTCTGCTGCTAGGGGAAAAGAGGTAGATTTTATGAGCGGACGGGCTTTGTCCGCTTAATTGGGAACCCACTGTGCGTAATACGAGAAGAAGCCTAAGCATCTCCTCAGTGCTTTGACGCTAGTGGGTAGGGGAAGTTCAAGGAGGGGACGCATACGGTCTGGATCGGGGCCGAGGACCCCGTCTTCCACCACGTATCCGAGGATTGCTAGGCGGCGCTTGCTGAACACACACTTCTCCCTGTTATAGGTCAGATTCAGGCGAGACGCAGTGCGTAAAAACTTCAGGAGGTTGGCGTCGTGGTCCTGCTGGTCATGGCCGCAGACAGTGATGTTGTCCAGGTACGGGAAGGTAGCCCGTAGCCCGTTTTGGTCCACCATTCGGTCCATCTCACGCTGGAAAACCGAGACCCCATTAGTGACGCCAAAAGGGACCCTTAAGAAGTGGTAAAGACGGCCATCCGCCTCAAAGGCCGTGTATTTCCGGTCCTCTGGGCGAATGGGGAGCTGGTGGTAGGCTGACTTCAAGTCGATGGTGGAGAACACCCGGTACTGCGCAATCTGGTTGACCATGTCAGATATGCGCGGGAGAGGGTACGCGTCCAGCTGCGTGTACCTATTAATGGTCTGACTATAGTCTATGACCATCCGGGGCTTGTCTCCAGTCTTGACCACCACGACTTGTGCTCTCCATGGTCTAGTGCTAGGTTGGATGATCCCTTCCCTGAGGAGCCGCTGAACCTCAGATCAAATAAAGATCCGATCCTCAGCGCTGTAACACCTGCTCTTAGTTGCGATGGGTTTGCAGCCTGGCACGAGATTTGCGAATAAAGAAGGTGGGATAATTTTGAGGGTCGAGAGACTGCATGAGGAGCGGGCTGGGCAATTTGGAGGCTGCTGTTCTCCCACTGAAAGTGGAGGGAGTGGCCCATCGTACTGCAGGATCACACTCTTCAGGTGGACCATAAAGTCTAGCCCCAGGAGTACCGGAGCGCAAAGGTGCGGTAACACGAGGAGCCTGAAGTTCTCATAAACTGTGCCCCGCACCGTTAGAGTTACCACGCAGCTCCCAAGAACGGTAACAGATCGGGACCTCGACGCCATAGAGATTGTCTGCCTGACAGTTTGCACGCGGAGAGTGCACCGTTTCACGGTATCAGGATGAATGAAACTCTCCGTGCTCCCGCTGTCAAACAGACAATGTGTCAGGCGTCCGTTTACCTCTATGTCCATCATGGACTTGTCGAGTCTGTGAGGCGTGGCCTGGTCCAGGATGATTGACGCCACTGTTGGATCCCGAGTGCAACTGCAGGCAGCTGAGGTGATCGATGATGAGCACCCCTGCTGGTCGTCTGCGGCCGGTGCCGACCAAAATGGCTGCGCCCATGGATCGCACGTGGCCGATGGCGTTGAAAGTGGCGGCACTCGCAGGTCGCACGTGTCTTGCGTCGTCGTCCTCAGGAATGGCGGCGCCCGTGGCTCGCACGTGTTCGAAGACATCGACGAAGCAGGAGACGAGGAGCCGGATCCTGGGGAGTCACACGCAGCACTGCTCGGCTTCGAAGGTGGTTTCGCTCGGCACACTTTAGCATAGTGCCCTTTCTTCCCACACGCAGAGCAAAATACCGTCCTGGCCGGACATCGCTGATGAGGGTGCTTCGCCAATCCACAGAAATAGCACCGTGGGCCTCCTGGAGCTGCCGCAGCCATCAGGTCCAAGGTTGAAAGCACGATCGCGCAGTTCCTCGGAGCCGCTGGGTAGAGTTGAGTCGGTGGCTGTGCTTGCCACGATGTTCCCACGTGGTCGGTGGGGTAAGTTTCAAGACTTCTGGAGGCCGTTTCCATCGTATCAGTCAATTCCACCGTCTTAGCTAGGTCCAAATTACCTTGCTCTAGCAGCCGCAGGCGAATATAGGATGAACCGATTCCCGCCACAAACACATCTCGGATCAGATCATTCGTGTACTGGGTGGCCGACACTGGCTTGCAATTACAGGCTCTGGCTAGCTGCTGGAGTTTGCGCAGGTACTGTGCCGTCGTTTCGCCGGGCTGCCGCCGTCGAGTGGCTAGTAGGTGACGAGCATGAATCTCGTTTGGCGGTTTATGGTACAGCTTCTTGAGTAATTCGATGGCCTCTTTATAGTCTTGAGAATCACGGATTGTAGCATACACCGTGTCGCTTACCCTTGCGTGGAGGACCCGCAATCTGTCGGCGTCGTTTTGGACTGCTGTTGAGGCGTCGATATAATCCTGAAAACACTTCAACCAATGGTCGAAAGTGTTCGACGCTCCAGCGGCACGCGGATCTAAGGTAAGTCGATCTGGTTTTAACATTTGCTCCATGGTGTTTTTTTTTTGTTAACCAAAATTGTTGCTAATAAAATTGATGCGCGATTAATTCACTCGAGATGCTCGATCGTACTCGGGAAATAAAGGCTTTTATTAGCAACAAGAATAGAGCATACTGTTTAACCATACATTCCTAGACTAAAGGGTCACTAGGAAGTGCAGTGACCTTTATACCCCTATAGGAAGGCGGAGCCAACCGGAGTGTACCATAGAGCAATACCAACAGGTAGAACACCCCAACCCTAACCCCAACAGCAAGCAGAGTAACATATGTACAAGTACCCATAGTGGTAACCATCTATGGTTCACCACAGGCATATTATGATTTTCACTTATTTCAATGCTTTGAGAAAGAAATGTGCCTGAATATAGAGTTTACAGTGACTAGTTATTCAATATTAATTTCTACACAAACTGTAACACTGAAATTAGTTGTTTTAATTAAAATAGCAACAGAAAAATGCTGCAAGTACACATCAAAAGCAAATTGCATTTATGTTGCACCTTTAATATAGTAAAGACATCCCAAGGGGTTTGACAGTATGTTAGTATCAAACAGAGTTTGATCCTGAGCTATATGGTGACACTAGGAGGGGTGATGCTATAAGATTGGTCAAGGTGATAGATATTAAAAAGTACCTTAAAAGAGCAGAGAGAGGCAGGGAGGTTTAGTCAGAGGGTTAGAATCCAGGCAGCTAAATAGTGAGATATCTTTTATTACCAGAAAGAAAGACCCATTTTGTCACGATACTGTATATAACTGCAGTGCCATCGTGTGGCTTTATTAATGAAAGACCAATGAAACAGCTTAGATGATGTTAAATACAAAGGAATATAAGGAAAAGAACAGGCTATTTCAACCTGTTACGCTATTCAATGTGATCATGGCTGACTGTAACCTAATTCACCTGTCTGTCCTGTCTGGAGACAATACACATCTCTTTAACCTGTCTTGATGCTCTCTCCGCTCACATTGTTTGTATCTTAAACACTTGATTAGCTGTAAGTTTTTGCATTCCAACCATTATTCATGTAAATTGTGTCTTTATATGCCCTGTTTGTGAACAGAATTCCCACTCACCTGAAGAAGGGGCTTGGAGCTCCGAAAGCTTGTGTGGCTTTTGCTACCAAATAAACCTGTTGGACTTTAACCTGGTGTTGTTAAACTTCTTACTGTGTAACCTGATTCCACATACCTGCTTTTGTGCATGCCTCTTAGTACCTTTGGTTAATAAAAGCCTTTCAATCTCACATTCAAAATTAACAATTGATCTCGCATGAAGGACTGGAAATTGTCACACTGCATTACAAACTAGTTAACTGATTCTCTGCCCAGGTTTCACACTTACCGTCAGCTGTTAAATGGAGTTTATGACTAAGTTGGTAGCACCCTGCCTCTGAGCCAGAGATTCAAGTCCTGCAGTGACCACAGAAGGAGCATTCATGGCATGATTCAAGAGGGCGATTATCAGATACTAGTTCTTCAAACACTTCATCACTATTCTGCTCTAGCTCAGTTGGCTGGACAACTAGTTAGTGATTCAGAGTGATGCCAATAGCACAGGTTTGATTCCTGTACTGGCTGAGGTTATTCATGAATGCCCTGTCTTCTCAACCTTACTCCTTGCCTGAAGTATGGTGATCCTCAGGTTAAAATCACCACCAGTCAGCTCTCCCCTTTGAGGTCATCTGGAACTATGGTGACTCTTATTCCCTAAGATGAGAAAAGTGTGGGAAGCCAATTGCTTATCTTTAATACTCGAGTTTCAACTTCAACGAACATTCTACCAGACCTGACTAAGTACTGGTGTCAGTGTTCCATTGCGGGCCCACCCCATTCACTGATCCCCCTGACTCTGTCCCGGGCCAAAGCTGCTGAGTATTTCCAGCTCAATCATTAATGATAGAGTTGTTGTCCGACCCACTTTACCCTATTATTCCATGGAAAAATATCACTGGAGCTTGTTAACTCTCCCAGGTCCACATATAGAACACAAAAAATAGGAGCAGACATACACCGGTTGATCCTGCTCTGCCATTCAGTCCAATCATGGCTGATTTTGGGTTTCAACTCCATTTTCCTATAACTCTTCATTCCATGAGAGACCAAAAATCTGTCTATCCCAGCCTGAAGCGTATTCAGTGATGTAGTATCCCAACCCTCTCGGGTAGAGAATTCCAAAGACTCACCACTCTTTGAGTGAACCAAATCTAGAATCAGGGGACGTAACTTCAGAATAAGAGGCAGGCCATTTAGGACTGAGATAAAGAGGAATTTCTTCACTCAGAGCATGGTGAATCTTTGTAATATTCATTCCCAGAGAACTGTGGAAGCTCTATCATCGAGCACTTTCAAGACAGAGATCGATAAATTTCTGGAGACTAATGACATCAAGGGATATGGAAATAGTGCAGGAAAGTGGAGTTGAGGTTAATGATCAGCCATGATCTAATTGGCTCAATGAGCTGAATGGCCTCCTCCTGTTCCTATGAAGTAATTCATCCTCATCTCAATCCTAAATAATTGTCTCTTTATCCTGAGACTGTGTTTTAGATTCCACGAGTAGTGGAACAATCTCTCAACATCTTCCTGATGAAACCTATTCAAAATCTTACTCATAGATTTATCTCCAATGTATCCATACTTAGCCTTAATACTACCTGTAAATATATAACTGTATTGGAGCCTACGAACTGTCCAAAGCTCAGTCTCATTCACCTTCTACCAATCTAGTATAATGATAATTGAGTTGTTGATGAATTATAACAACCAAACTATTAATTAATTGGAAGCAAATGAGAGAGTGAGGTGAGGAAATCTGACCAGCAATGTAAAGCTTTAGCAATCAGAAATTCAAAGTCATCTTTCTTCCTCAGCATCTTATATTTACCACTCTATCACATCTCGGATTGTACTGTATCTGAATGCAGATTTACTGAAAGAAATCGATCTAATTTGCATTAGAAAGAATCAATACTGTGCGCTGCCTCACTAGAATGTCTACATTCTGTCAATTGATGGCTTGCTCAATGAAATATTTGGGGCCATTTTAAACCACAAAAATGATTGAGACGCAAAAGGTTTTCAGGTCTCAATCTTGCCTACTTCTAGTATAACTGAAGTGGGATTAAGACCTTCTATGAAGCAGACTGTCTATTTAAACTTTATTATTAGAGTGGCAGCCTCAGATTGAACCTGTTCAACAGATTTAACCCTTGCTGGCCAGGCCTCCACACCTCGGGTACACCAGCAGCTTAGGGTGGGAGGTAAGTGCCTTTGCAGCACTGCTTGTGGGTCACAAGAATAGGAATGTTCCACTCCACCCACCGGTGCATCAAACCACCTGCTTTTCTTCGATTGGGCACCACTCACATCGGACTCCCAGAGCTGGGATCAGACTATCCTGCACCCATTCTCAGCTGCAGGCTCCCTACTCGAGGTTGCAGCATTTTCCCAGAGTTCCTTGTGCCTGTTCGGAAGCCAAGGTCATTGACCAGGATGACTTCCAGGTGGGAATGTTGCTGTTAAGTAACTCTAAATTCTGAGGTATCAAGGCTCCATTGCATGTCGGGAAACCCAAACTACTGGCTAGCACAACTAAAATCTTACCAACTGCTCACTAAACCTGACCCCTTGTTGCCTCAACTTAATTTTGAATTCAAACTCAAAGGCCATTTGTTTGATATGGTATCTAATGGAACAATATCTATCTGATTTAATGATATCTAGTCATCATTAAAACTGTATCCTGACATGGCTTGCAGTGCTGTGAATGTGGGTTGCTGCAGGTATGACTCATCATCGTTATTTTACATTGGCAGGTTGAGTCAGATAATGCCACAGAATATTGCTGATTCTTTTCTCAATTTAAAATAAAAATAGAAAATGCTGGAAAGAGGCCTTGAAAGGTGACAGAACTGAACTATTAGCTGAAATTTTAAGCCCCGCCCAGTCCTGAAACTTGTTAGTCAGATCCTGCAGCTCTTTCTGAATACGGAACAAGTCCAAATCAGAACACCAGACTGTGGCTTGTTTCTTTGTTTTAATCCATAACCAGGTGGAATTTGGTGCCCTCACCTCCCCCCACCCTTCCCCTCGGAGGTGAGTTTGGAGGTTGGGGGGGGGGGGGGTGGGTACCCATTTAATTGGACAAAAGGCTGCAGGTTTGAATCTCCCTTCATGAATACCTCCCCTCATCTCGACCACCCGGCACCCCTATCCCTCCCACATCCCCCATCCCCCCCACATACCTCTCAGTTCATGGTCTTGTGAAGGCCCATGAATAGTCCCAGCAGTGACCACTGCTCCTGGTGGTGCTGTCAATACCAGAGAGTTGCTGGCCTCTGATTGGACACCAGCTATTGGGGATAGGATTTCCGCCCTGCTCAGGACTTAATACAACTGGAGGCCTCAGGCTGCCCAGAGGAGTGCCTGATCCTCAGAAAATTGCGTTGGGCCTCCTGATAGCGTTTGATGAGGGGTTCCCACCGGTTTTCCAGTGAACCTGACCTCAAACATTAGAATTAAGTCCCATGTCTTTCACAATAGACATACATTTATTGTTCATCTTCTGTAATCCTGAATCTTTCTTGTTCAGAAAATCTTGAAATCTTTAAAGTCTGTTTCAAAACATTGTCACTGATGATTGATTGTTGCTTGATAAATGTTAATGTGAAAAATTAAGGGCCCCCAGAAATGATGCATTCCCTTCCAAACAAAAGATGTCAACTTGTTTGTATCCAGCAGCCACCTCTCATGTCAAAGAGCTCTTTACTTACAGAATCACAGAATCTTTACAGTGCAGAAGGAGGCCATTTGGCCCAGCAAGTCTACACCAATTCTCTGAAAGAACATTCAACCTCTCCTCTGCCTTATCTCCATAACCTTGCATGTTCCTACTTTTCAGATAGCAATCCAATTCCCTTTTGAATACCTCGATCAAACCTACCTCCACCAACTTCTCAGGAAGTTCGATCCAGACTCCTACCACCCTCTGGGTGAAATTATTTTCCCTCACATCACTTGTACTCCTTTTGTCCATTATTTTGAATCTTTGCCCTCAATAATTCCTGATGCTCTCTTGAGTGGGAACAGTGTGGGTTTCCTCCGGGTGCTCTGGTTTCCTCCCATAGTCTAAAGATTAGGTTGATTGACCATGCTAAATTGACCCTAGTGTCAGGGGATTAACAGGGTAAATATGTGGGGTTGCGGGGATAGGGTCTGGGTGGGATTGTGGTCGGTGCAGACTTGATGGGCTGAATGGCTCCTTCTGCACTATACGGATTCTGTGATCCATGATCTTCTATTATCTTTCATGGTTTCTCACTATTTACCCTGTCCATATCCCTCAGGATTTTGAATACCTCTATCAAGTCACCTCTCAACCTTCTTATCTTTTCCAATGTGGTCAGTTTCAACAAACAATTATGCAACGGTGTCATCTAACTTGTACCCTAGCGTGTTAAATCATACAGTATCCCAGGAATGAATAGCTTTTAAACTCTTCATTAAAATGTCATTGCAACTTCACTTACTGTGCTGTGAATGTGGGTTGCTGCAAGTGTGACTCATCATAGAGCTTTTACAGTTTGTTCAAGTTATTTTTAATTGGCAGCTTGAGTCAAATAATGCCAAGGAGGTATCACTAATCCCTGCTTTAATTTACTTTATGTGTGTCACTGCTATCATTTTAAGTTCAAAATGAAGCTATTATATAAAATACAGTCAAATATCAATGGAGACAGGATTAGGCCCATCAAATCTGAATCACCAATGATGAAAGGATGACAGTGCAAATTGGATGAGGAGAGGCATGCCAACGTTTAAACCATCTAAACATTGGACAGGAAATTCACGGGAAGAATGAAAGTAAACTGTTGGCAAACAACAAAAGAAACAATAAAGAGACTTTTCCTGACTTCCTGGAAGACTTTGAAATGTAGGTCTGGAATAGAGTAGAACTTCTACCTTTCCACTGGCTATGGGTCTCTTACCCTCCCTGAAATCTCCAGGTTAGGCTTAATCTGATACTGTGGCTGGACACTATCGAGTGAGACTCTCTTTGAAACAGGAGCCAATAGGACAGTCGATAGCTCAGGTTTTAGGCAGTTTCAAAAAGCAATCGACTCCTCCGTGAATTGCACATCCCCAGCTAGAAGTGAAGGAACCGCATAAGCTAAAAGATAGATGCAAATGACTACAGCAGCTGCAAAGTGTCCCTATAAATCTTTCACTACAGGAAGGACTTTGAGGCAGTACTGAGGGTGTGACCCAGATTCACCAGG
Organism: Mustelus asterias; assembly: GCF_964213995.1. Taxonomy (NCBI): domain Eukaryota; kingdom Metazoa; phylum Chordata; class Chondrichthyes; order Carcharhiniformes; family Triakidae; genus Mustelus; species Mustelus asterias. The sequence goes on along the minus strand of NC_135804.1, from coordinate 85,554,795 downwards.
GTGTTAGGAACATTGGAATTAGAGTTGGCCATTCAGCTCATTGAGCCTATTCTGCCATTCAGTGAGATCCTGGCTGATCAGTGGCCTAACTCCACATACATGCCATTGGTCCATATCCCTTAATACCTTTACTGAACAAAAAACTATCTATCTAAGATATAAAGATTGCAACTGATTTAGTATCAACTGCCGTTTGGGAAAGAAAGGTCCAAATCGCTGCCGCCCTTTGTGTGTTGGAGTGCCTCCTAACATCTCTCCTGAAAGGCCTAATTTTTAGGCAATGCTCCCTACTTCTAGGATTTCCAACCACTGAAAATAGTTTATCTTTATCTATCCTGTCCTTTCCTTTTAGTAGCTTGAAGACTTCGATCAGATCACCCTATGACCTTCTAAATTCTGGAGAAAACAGGTCTAATTTGTATAATCTCTCCTCATAATTGAACCCCGGAAGTCCAGGTATCATTCTTGTAAACCTATGTTTAACTCCCTTCAACACCAATATATTCTTCCTAAGATGTGGTTCCCAGATCTCTGTTGCCTGGAAATAAGGAATTACAAATACAAAAAAAGACTTGAAAATCAGGGGTGATTGTCCCTAGAGTAGAGGGGATTATGGGGTGATTGAGAGATTCACAAAGGAATGGGATAGACTTGGTAAGAAAATAATTTTCCAGTCACTAAAGATTCTAAAACAAGTGAACTTAGATACAAGATGGAATATATGAGATTTAGGAGAGAGAGAGAGAGTAGGAGAATTTATTTACAAGAGAGGATCAGGAATACATGACCAGAAATGGTGTTTTAAACAGAAATCATGTCAACATTTAAGAATAGATTAAATAAATGGTTAAGGAGAATAAAGGGATGTGGAAACAATGTGGTGCATGGGATTAAAAACTAACATGAACTGGTTGGGCTATGCAACCAGTTTGTGCATTAGAATCAGCACATAAGAAGGCCATTTGGTCCATCATGTATGTACTCCGAATGCACATACTGCCACTCCCCCGCCATATGTCTCTACATCCCTATACATTCCTCCTTTTCCTCTATTTCGAAAATGTACTAAACTTTACAGCACAGAGGGAGACCACTCTGCTCTGCCAGAGGAGAGGACTCAGCTGGCCCCAGGCTACATGTTGGGCCTCTGCAATCACTTCTCCCTCAGCTACTGGAGATGCAGCAGTTGAGCCAGAAAATGCAGGAGTGGCTGGTAGCAACACTGGACCGACTGCAAGGCTGTTGGGAGGAGCCCCAAAGCTTTCAGATAGACCAGCTTTTGCTTGTCTTGCATGTTTCTCAGCTAACACTGCAAAGGTGGCGTCTGTGGTGGGAAGCTTGGGGCATGTAAGATGCAGCAAATCCATTATTTGGATGATCTCCATAGGATATATGGACATTATATTAAACCTGATAAACATGGCCAATTTCAAGTGGAACAAAGGACATTTTAAAGACAGCGTGGGCCGAAGGGCCTGTTCTGTGCTGTACTGTTCTATGTTCTATGTATTATTTTAAAGGGTTACATTCAAGCAAAATGGCTGCAAAACAGACATCGGAATATACAACATCATCAGACCATCCAAGGAGTGAACAAAGAGGCCTGTGAGTCATGGTGAAGCTTTCTGACAAGATTATGCAGAGGGGTGTCGATAGCCCCGACCAACTACAGGACAGGCAATGGAAATGGTAATGAGTTTTACCCCAACTATATAGAATAATATCTCCACTAATGGGAAAACATCTAGCAGTTCCAGGAAACCACCTTGGGACACATAGTAGCCCATCAGATACGTCCTAAAACAGTTTGGGCTCTTTGTCATTGAAATTGATCAAATCAGTTTCATCCTGTAAGCACTTTGCATCCCATTGTTTTGAAACTGACTGATGGGAGGAGTCAGCCAATTTGATTAAGGAAACTGCCTTTTAAAATAACATCGAACTCTGGCCAAGAGGTCACACAAGGAGAGGTTTTGACCTTCAGCAGTTAACTCAGAAAGGAGTTCTGTGAAGTTTGGGGCAGGAGAGTTGTGAAGTCGGAAAGGAGTGAATTCAGGTGCCCAATTATTTTGTGGCAGAGGAAAGAACAAGGAAGATCCAGCTGCAAGGACCTTTTGTATTTAAAATGATCCTCTCAGCCTTCAGAAATTCCCCAATTAGGTAAAGGAGGAGTCTAAGATTCTTCTCGTTTTTGTGTAAATTGTGTAAATCGTGTAATGCTAAGAATTTACGTTGTGCTGTTAGAGTTTTCTTTCCATAGCATAGCAGAGTATTGTAGTGTCTGGGTTTTATTGACTGAGTTTGGATGGGGTTATTCTTGAATAAATTATTTTAAAATTAACTTTGACTAGTCTCTCTCTCTCTCATCGTCCATCTTGGTGAGTCACTAAAAAGCCAGAACATAATTCCGGGGTACAGAACCGTAAAGGGGCCAAGCACTTTTAAACTGCTCACTCAAGGGGGTCCACTGGTCAGGAATAAACAGTGGTCCCTCTCTCTCTCTCTCTTGTGAAGTTGTCCCAGTGTGGCACTTCTGGGTTGTATTTTACTACCTACAAGAAAGTGAGACACACAGTCATAGATGGCAGCCAGGCTAACTCGTGTGGCATAAGGGTGAGCTCACTGGTCGGGAATAAACAGTGAATCTTTCTCTCTCTTGTGAAGCTGTCATAGAAATCATAGAAACCCTACAGTGCAGAAAGAGGCCATCTGGCCCATCGAGTCTGCATTGACCACAATCCCACCCAGGCCCTGCCCCCATATCCCTACACATTTACCCACTAATCCCTCTAACCTAGACATCTCAGGACACTAAAGGGCAATTTTAGCATGGCCAATCAACCTAACACGCACATCTTTGGACTAGTGTCCTAGTGTGTCCTAGTCTGTCCAAGTGTGACACCTCCGGGTTGTGAGTTGAACGCCGGCAGGGAAGAGATACCCACAGTTATCAGTGGCATCCGAGACCAGTCGGTGTGGAGAGTAAAAGGACCTTTACAGGCAGGGAATCCTCACCGTGAGTGGCAGGTTCCAAGCAATGGCCCAGTCACATTAGACCACAGTGGAGTCCCTGAGGGCCATGGCTGAGTCACAGCGGACCACAGCTGAGGGATTCAACAGGCTTCTCGAGATTCTGTGGCCCATGGTTGAGAGGCTCGAGAGCTTGCAGGAGACCCAGCGGGACAGTACGAGTCTGCGACAGCTGCGGATCGAGCTGTCTAGCTCAATCCCATTTTCCAGCACTTGGTAACTCACCGACAGTAAAATACAGTCACCCATTGTTGGTTACAAAGGCTGTAAGTAAAACCGGCAGCACTAATACAAAGCCAGAGTTTAATGTGGGATGTATTATCATAACCGTGAAAGTGGTGATTCAAGAAGATGGAAATGGGCCTTAGAAATAGACAGTTCTCCAGAAATCAGTTCATTTGGATACAATGAGAATGCCGCTTAAAGCCATCCTATTATAAGTAGAAGGGGAAAAAAATCCAAAGAACTCATGCATGTTTCCTATATCTTAAAAATCTTTATACTACCATTAGAGTTGATTAGTGTGAAGTGGGTTGGCTCTGTCACATTTTGTAATCAATAACCGCCCATTGCGCTCACATTTACAATATCATTCTAATTATTCGAATCTGTTTATGTTCAGGGTGGCATGAAGGGCCGCCAAAGTCTGTTAAAACAAGTCTGCTGATTCATTACCAAGTGTCGTTAAAATCTGAAATGGATCAGGAAAATTCATGTCTGAAGGTTGAGAAAAGTGACCCTTGCAAAATGTTATTGTACAGCTCAATGTTACGCTGCAGGAAATCACGTTACTGGCTTGAAGGGTAATCTACATAATGTGATAGCGAAACACATTCAGATTCTGATCCTATTTTAATCTGTTCCAATGCATTGACATTGGTCCATTTTGTCAAAAGAAAAGGCCAATTTCAATACTCAGATATTTCCAGTGAAACCATAGTCACAGAGTCGAACCAGCTTCATTTGGATTGAAGTGCTAATTGAGACTTTGAACACAATTGGTTTTGGTGCCATGCTACTTTCTATTTCAGGACGATGTTTATTCAGATTTTGCAATTTAGATTCTCACATCTGAGGTTTGATGAAAAGAGAAACAGCAGCACTGAGGCAACCAGGACAAGGAAGAGAGAGAGATATTCTAAGTTTCGCCATGCGCAAATCCAGGGCAGGAGAATGGATCTTCTGTGGCATTCTGTCCTCCCATCATATTACAGACAGCAAGCTGAAGAATATGGATGCAGAGTTTTCCGATGGCTGAGAAAGTGTCATTGTTTGCTGTCATTACTCCTCCGAAACAGCTGTTGACATCCACACATCGACAAATAAACACCAATTTTTTGCTTCCTGGATTTGATTGAGAGCAGTTTCCAGTCAACTAACCAACTTTCTATCCACCTCAAGACACTACATGCAATCCCATGTGCTTTAACTTTACATAGTAGTCTGCCATGTGAGACTCTGTTAAAAGCCTTCTGAGAGTCTAAATAAAGCACATCCACTGGTTCTCCTCGGTTAATTACATCCTCAAAGAATTCCAATAGATTGGTCAAGCATGATTTCCCTTTTGTAAATCCATGCTGACTTTGTCTGATTGTACCAATGCTTTCCAAATGCTGAGCTATGAAATCCTTGATAATGGACTCTAACAAGTTCTCCAGTACTGAAGTTAGGCTCACTGATCTGCAGTTCCCCATTTTCTCTCTACCTCCCTTTTTGAATAGTGGGCTTATCCTCCAGTCCAGAGTCCAAAGAATTTTGGAAAATGACCACCAATGGATCTATTATTTCCAGGGCCACTTCCTAAATACTCTGGGATGAAGATTATCAGGCCCTCGAGATTTATCCACCTTCAATCCCATCAATTTCCCCAAAAGCATTTTTCCACTAATACTGACTTCCTTCAGCTCCTCACTAAAACTTGTTTCTCTCAAAACATGGTACATTATTCATGTATTTCTTTGTGAAGACAGAAGCAAAGTACACATTTAGTTCCTCAGCCATTTCTTTGTTTCCCAATATGAATTTCCCATTTCTGGTTGTAAGAGATCTTGTTTTTGTCAATCTTTTTCTCTTTACATATCAATGGATACTTTTATAGTCAGTTTTTATGTTCCATGCCAGCTTACTTTCAGACTCTATTTTCCCCTTCTAAATCAATCCCTTTGTTCTCCTTTGCTGAATTTTAAACTACTCCCAATCCTCAGATCTACTGTTTTTTCTTGCCAGTTTGTATGCTTCTTCCTTGAATCTAATACTATCTCAAGTTTCCCTTGTAAGCCATAGTTTGGCCACAGTTTCCTTACCACTCTTGCGCCAAACAGGAATAAGCAACTTTTGGAATTCACCTATTCATTCCTTAAGTGCCTGCCATTGCCTGTCCACTGTCCTTCCTTTCAGTAATGCTTCCCAATCCATCATAGCCAATTTGTGTCTCCTACTATCATAGTTCCCTTTATTTAAATTCAGGACACTGGTCTCAGAATCAATTATGTCACTATCCACCTTGACAAATAATTCTATTATATTATGGTCACTCATCCTCAAGGATTCCCTCACAACTAGATTACCAACTAATCCTTTCTCATTGCACAACGCCCACTCCAAGATGGCCTGTTCCCTTGTTGGTTCCTCAACGTATTGGTCCAGAAAACCATCCCATTTACAACCAGAAATTCCTCCTCTATTGCACTGTGAATAATTTGACTCTCCCGATCTTTATGCAGATTTAAGTCACCCTTAATCACAGCGAAGGTTTACCAGGCTGATTCCTGGGATGGCAGGTCTGTCATATGAGGAGAGACTAAGTTGGTTAGGATTATATTCACTGGAATTTAGAAGAGAGGGGATCCCGTAGAAACTTATAAAATTCTAACAGGGTTAGACAGGGTAGATTCAGAAAGAACGGTCCCATTTGTTGGGGAGTACAGAACTAAGGGTCATAGTTTGAAGATAAGGGGTAAATCTTTTAGGAATAAGGTGAGGAGAAACTTTGTCACCCAGAGAATGGTGAATGTGTGGAATTCACTACCACAGAACATAGTTGAGGCCAAAATGTTGTGTGATTTCAAGAAGAAATTAGATATAGCTCTCGGGGCTAAAGGGTTCAAGGGATATGGAGGGAAGGGAGGTTCAGGATATTGAATTCCATAATCAACCGTGATCAAAATGAACGGTGGAGCAGGCTCAAAGGGCTGAATGAACGTGAAAACAGGAGAGAGTCATGCCAATTTTTTGAGTGAGCTCCAAGACGCAATCATGCGGCACTTAGAGAAAAAAAAGAGGCAAAGTGTGATTCTCGCGAGCAGGGGGAGTGGGCGGAGTCTATTCATGCCAGGTAGCCAGCTGCAGACTGCTTGGGGTGCCATTGCTCAGGCGCCCTAATTTCTCAGTGCATTGTGTACAAGTGTACACAGTGCACTGGGAGATCTGTCACAACTCCCCACCCTTCTCCAGCCGATTGCCAACCCCAGTAACCATTCCGGCCAATTGCTGGCCCCGATATCCCCACCGGCTGATAAGAACATAAGAACATAAGAAATAGGAGCAGGAGTAGGCCATCTAGCCCCTCGAGCCTGCCCCGCCATTCAATAAGATCATGGCTGATCTGACGTGGATCAGTACCACTTACCCGCCTGATCCCCATAACCCTTAATTCCCTTACCGATCAGGAATCCATCCATCCGTGCTTTAAACATATTCAGCGAGGTAGCCTCCACCACCTCAGTGGGCAGAGAATTCCAGAGATTCACCACCCTCTGGGAGAAGAAGTTCCTCCTCAACTCTGTCTTAAACCGACCCCCCTTTATTTTGAGGCTGTGTCCTCTAGTTTTAACTTCCTTACTAAGTGGAAAGAATCTCTCCGCCTCCACCCTATCCAGCCCCCGCATTATCTTATAAGTCTCCATAAGATCCCCCCTCATCCTTCTAAACTCCAACGAGTACAAACCCAATCTCCTCAGCCTCTCCTCATAATCCAAACCCCTCATCTCCGGTATCAACCTGGTGAACCTTCTCTGCACTCCCTCCAATGCCAATATATCCTTCCTCATATAAGGGGACCAATACTGCACACAGTATTCCAGCTGCGGCCTCACCAATGCCCTGTACAGGTGCATCAAGACATCCCTGCTTTTATATTCTATCCCCTTCGCAATATAGGCCAACATCCCATTTGCCTTCTTGATCACCTGTTGTACCTGCAGACTGGGCTTTTGCGTCTCATGCACAAGGACCCCCAGGTCCCTTTGCACGGTAGCATGTTTTAATTTGTTTCCATTGAGATAGTAATCCCATTTGTTATTATTTCCTCCAAAGTGTATAACCTCGCATTTCTCAACGTTATACTCCATTTGCCATATCCTCGCCCACTCACTCAGCCTGTCCAAATCTCTCTGCAGATCTTCTCCGTCCTCCACACGATTCACTTTTCCACTTATCTTTGTGTCGTCTGCAAACTTCATTACCCTACACTCCGTCCCCTCCTCCAGATCATCTATATAAATGGTAAATAGTTGCGGCCCGAGTACCGATCCCTGCGGCACGCCACTAGTTACCTTCCTCCAACCGGAAAAACACCCATTTATTCCGACTCTTTGCTTCCTGTCGGATAGCCAGTCCCCAATCCACTTTAACACACTACCCCCAACTCCGTGTGCCCTAATCTTCTTCAGTAGCCTTTTATGGGGCACCTTATCAAACGCCTTTTGGAAATCCAAAAACACCGCATCCACCGGTTCTCCTCCATCAACCGCCCTAGTCACATCTTCATAAAAATCCAACATGTTCGTCAAGCACGACTTTCCCCTCATGAATCCATGCTGCGTCTGATTGATCGAACCATTTCTATCCAGATGCCCTGCTATCTCCTCTTTAATAATGGATTCCAGCATTTTCCCTACTACAGACGTTAAGCTGACCGGCCTATAGTTACCCGCCTTTTGTCTCCTTCCTTTTTTAAACAGCGGCGTAACATTAGCCGTTTTCCAATCAACCGGCACTACCCCAGAATGCAACGAGTTTTGATAAATAATCACTAACGCATCCACTATTACCTCTGACATTTCTTTCAATACCCTGGGATGCATTCCATCCGGACCCGGGGACTTATCCACCTTCAGTCCCATTAGTCTACCCAGCACTGCCTCTCTGGTAACATTAATTGTATTAAGTATTTCTCCTGCTGCCAACCCTCTATCGTTAATATTTGGCAAACTATTTGTGACCTCCACCGTGAAGACCGACACAAAAAACTTATTTAAAGACTCAGCCATATCCTCATTTCCCACTATTAACTCCCCCCTCTCGTCCTCCAAGGGTCCAACATTCACTCTAGCCACTCTATTCCTTTTTATATATTTATAAAAACTTTTACTATCATTTTTTATATTAATTGCTAGCCTAGCTTCATAGTCTATCCTTCCTTTCTTTATCGCTTTCTTAGTCTCTCTTTTTTGTTTCTTAAATTTTTCCCAATCACTTGTTTCTCCACTATTTTTGGCCACTCTGTACGCAGCTGTTTTTATTTTAATACTCTCCTTTATTTCCTTCGTTATCCACGGCTGGTTCTCCCTTTTCTTACAATCCTTGTTTTTTGCTGGAATATATTTTTGCTGAGAACTGAAAAGGATCTCCTTAAAAATCCTCCACTGTTCCTCAGCTATCCTACCTGCCAGCCTGCTCTCCCAGTCTACCTTAGCCAATTCATCCCTCATCCTATCATATTTCCCTGATCACTGCCCTGATATCTCCATCAGTCAATTGCTGGCCCCCCCGCATTCTATCCTGGCTGTTCACTGGCCCCAACATTCTGCCCCGGCCAATCATTGGCCTTGATATCTGCCTCCGCCCACCACCGCCCCCCCCCCCCCCCACCCCCGGCTGTTTGCTGGCCCTCACATTCTTCCCCGGCCAATTGCTGCCTCCAATATCTCCCCCGCTGATCACTGACCCTGATATCCCCCCACCCCGTTCCCCTGGCTGATCACTACCCCAGCCAATTCCCGATGCAGAGTTTATCCCCAGCCTCTCCATCAAGTACTGTCCCATTATGGGCCCGCCCTTCAGGCCCCACTCCTTCAGGCCCTACCCCCTCTCCTTAGTCCATGCCCGGTGGGCACTGCCAGAGTCCCAGGCTGGCAGTGCCAGGCTTGCATCACTCAAGGGGCACAGCCCGCCCCTGTCCCCGACCACCCGGTGGGCTTCAATGGCCTCTGCTCCCACTGATGATGATGTGGAGATGCCGGCGTTGGACTGGGGTGAACAATCCCACTGATGGTGCCATCACACCAGATCCCCATTCGTGGGGACCATATGTGATCCTTGCTGGTGAGGACTCCACCGGTGAGGTTGGTAAGGCACGTGAACACAGATGATTGCATCCGGGATTCACTAATCATATTAAAATAAGCTTATAAATATTTAAGTCAGCCTTGCGCCCTTCCCAGGGGTACAAAAGGGCTGATAACATCACGAGAGGCGAGAATCCGGGCGCGAACTGATTTTTCGCCTTTCGCCTGATCTCACTGGCACTTGATCGACCAGCGTGGCGAGTCTAGAGTTTTTTGTAAGATCACTCCCTGTGCCACTATTTGGGAAAATTCTGCCCTCACTCCACAGATGCTGCCAGATCTGCTGAGTTGATCCAGCATGTTCTGATTTTATTATTAATGGGTAATAACCTGGTACAGTTTGAGTAGTACAGTTAAAAATGGGTTTACAAAACAGTAAAAAATATTTTGATCAGCGTTCTCACAAATAACCTGATTTTAAATAAGTTGAAAATTGCTTGTAAAACCAATGTTGAACCGTTTATTAGTTCCATTGATGTGCACCAGTTCCTTAGAGAATGAAATATTTTGTTAAGATTTAAAAACCTTTTGAAGTTTGCCTTACTTTTCCACCTTAAAATAAATCTGTAATTCGAAAAACTCCCTCAATTGGTCAGGATTGATAGAACCAGCGGGGACTTTGCCGTAATGATTAATTTAATCTAGGGCACAGCCAGCTTTGTGGGAGGGTCCAGCCCCCAGCATGCTGTTTTTAAAAAAAAAGTGTTAAATATTGCGGAAATCCAAATCAGGCTTGACATAACAGGCACTTAATGTTCCTGGCTGAGTCAATTCTGAGCAAATCATGGTGCCAGCAGAAACTCTAAGATCTTGTAAATATAATCGTTACTCCTTTATCATCAGTGGCAGGTAGTCTCACAGCGCCAATGACCTGAGTTCAACACCAGCCTCGGGTGACTGTCTGTATGGAGTTTGCACATTCTCCCCGTGTCTGTGTGGGTTTCCTTTGGATGCCCTGGTTTCCACCCACACTCCAAAAGTGGGTATGTTAGGTCAATTGGCCATGGTAAATGCAGGGTTACGGGGGTAGTGTGGGGAGGTGGGCCTGGGTAAGGTGCTCTTTCGGAGAGTCAGTGCAGACTCTATGAGCCAAGTGGCATCCTTCTGCAATGTAGGGATTCTATGATTCTATGTCCTGTTTCCTCTCTCCTTGAGCTGCTACCTTCATCAATGGATATTTGCAGCCTGTTCCCCAACTAGTTGAGAAGGTTGGAGGGGCTGGCCTAATAAAGATCTTTAACACTATGAAAGGTTTGAATGGAATGAATACAGAGGGCGGGATTTAATGCCCCCGCCCCCCCCCCTCAACTATGGCATACTTTCCGACGGCAGAAGTGATCCACCCATTGGCTGGTAGCAGGATCTTCCAGATCTGCCGATGTCTACAGGGTTTTGGGTGATCCACAGCCTCCACTGCCAGGGAACGCACCACGGAGGGTGAGGGGTTGCTTGCCATTGGCAGGACCGGAAGATCCCACCAGTGGGAGGGGCCAGAAAATTTGTCCAGAGAGGATGTTTCCTCTTTGGACTACTTGGTGACTATCCTCTCTAGAGTATAACTAGAGGCCACCGATACAGGATAGTCACCCAGTAGTCCAATAGGGAATTCAGAAGCAAACTTCTTACCCCAAGAGTGGTGAGAATGTGAAACTCTCTACCAGAGGGAGTGGGTGAAGTGAATAATGTTGATCCATTTAAGGGGAAGCTAGAAAAGCATTTCATGGAAAAGGGTCAGAACCATAGAAGCATAAAAATATCAAAGCACGGAAAGAGGTCATTTAATCCATTGTGTCTGTATTGATATAGGCAATTAATGTTTTCTTTGAAAAGAATAAAGAACAATGCAGCACAGGAACTTGAAATTCGACCACCAAGCCTGCGCTAATACGTGGTTTCTATCCCTCTGTTCACTTCCTGTTCAAGAGTCTATCAAGATATGCATTGAACGTTGCTAACGTGCCTCCTTCCACCGCCTCCAGCGTGTTCCAGGCAGCCGCCACCCTCTGCGTGAAAAACTTTCCCCGCATGTCTTGCCTAAACTTACCACCTCTCACCTTAAACCTGTGCCCTCTTGTAGTCAACCCTTCAACCCTGGGAAAAATCCTCTGACTATTCACCCTATCTATGCCTCTCATTATTTTGTAGGCTTCCTTCAGGTCGCCCCTTTACCTCCGTCTTTCCAGTGAAAACGATGTGAGTTTATCTAACCTCTCCTCATACCCAAAACCCTTAAAACCAGTCAACATCCTGGCAAACCTTCTTTGCACCCTCTCCAAAGCATCCATGTCCTTCTGATAGTGTGGCTACCAGAACTGCGCGCAATATTCCAAATGTGGCCTAACTAAACTTTTATACAGTTGTAACATAAATTGCCAAACTTTTATACTCAATGCTCAGGCCGATGAAGGCAAGCATGCTGTATGCCTTCTTGACCACCTTATCCACCTGTGTTGCCACTTTCAGGGATCTGTGGACCTGTATGCCCAGATCCCTCTGTATGTCAATGTTCCTAAAGGTTCTGCCATTTACTGTATAATTTGCATCTGAATTTGATCTTCCAAAATGCATCACCTCACATTTGTCCGGATTAAATTCCATCTGCGAATTCTCTGTCCAAGCCTACAATCTATTTCATATCCTGCTGTGTCCTTTGACAATCCTCATCACTAAATGCAACTCTGCCAATTTTTGTGCCATCCATAAACTTACTAATCAACTATTCCTCGATATTTTTAGGAGTGATAATCTGGTACAGTTTGTTTGATATAGGGGGAGACAGTGGCGTGGTGGTATTGCCATTGGATTAGTAATCCAGAGACACAGGGCAATCCTCTGGGAATTCAGGTTCATCTTTGAATTCAATAAAACAAATCTGGAATAAAAAGCCTAAGGATGGCTGATGCGCTATCAATAAGGCGAAAGACTACCGGTGTGCCAATATAAGTGTAGGCTTTTATTCACAACAGAATCAGGAGCAGATCCCAACAAATAACCGACCTGGACTGAACAAGGGGGAGGAGACAGCCACCTTTATACTAGGTGCTGAGGGGAGGACCCAAACTGGAAGGGGATGTGTCCAGGTATGACAAGCACACACAACGGTGGTCCATTTAGGACAAAGGCACAACTGAGGTCCACAATGGCCATGAAACCATTGCCAATTGTAATAAAAACCCACCTGTTTGACTAATGTCCTTTAGGGAAGGAAATCTATATCCTATATATACAGCTATATCACATGTAGGCCCTTAGCCGTTCGGGTCTACATGGGACTCCAGATCAACGGCATTGTGGTTCATCCTTAAATGCCCTCAGGGATGGGCAATAAATGCTGGCCCAGCCAACGACGCCCACATCCCGTGAATGAATAAAGTTTACAGCTGAAAATGGATTTACCAAAAAAAAGTAAACAATTTTGATCAGAATTCTGGTGGTGAGTAACCTAATTTTAAATAACAATGGTAGATTTAGAAGGAGGCTCATGAGGGGCATAGACACCAGCACGGGCTGGCCCGTTTCTGTGCTGTATATCCTGTTTAATGCTATGTAAATCCCCTCCCTGATGAGCTCAATGCATTCTATGCCCGTTTTGAGCAAGAGGTCAGCGAGAGCATGCCTTCCACCCTGGAAGCCCTGGATGAACCTGTATCTGGGGTCACCATTGCAGATGTCAGAGCAGCTTTCTTGAAGATCAATCCATGGAAGGCAACTGGCCCGGATGGGGTACCCGGATGTGCACTCAGATCCTGCGCGGATCAGCTGGCAGGTATTCACAGACATCTTCAACCTCTCTTTACAACAATCTGAGGTCCCTATCTACTTCAAGAAGACGACCACCATCCCAGTATCTAAGAGAAACCAAGCAGCGTGCCTTAATGACTATCGGCCGGTGGCTCTGACATCCATCATTATGAAGTGCTTCGAAAGGTTAGTCATGGCACGAATCAATTCCAGCCTCCCGGACCACCTGGATCCACTACAGTTTGCCTACCGCCGCAACAGGTCCACAGCAGACGCCATTTCCCTGGTCCTGCACTCAACTCTGGAACACCTGGATAACAAGAGCACCTATGTCAGACTCTTATTTATTTATTTATTTATTTACAACTCAGCCTTCAACACTACTATTCCCATGAAACTCATCTTCAAAATTGGTGGCCTGGGCCTTGGCACCTCCCTCTGCGACTGGATCCTGAACTTCCTAACTCACAAACCACAATCAGTAAGGATAGGCAACAACACCTCCTTCATGATCATCCTCAACACCAGTGCCCCACAAGGCTGTGTTCTCAGCCCCCTTATGCTCCTTATACACCTATGACTGTGAGGCCAAATTCCCCTCCAATTCGATTTTCAAGTTTGCTGATGACACCACCGTAGTGGGTCGGATCTCAAACAATGATGAGACAGAGTGCGGGAATGAGATAGAGAATTTGGTGAACTGGTGCGGCGACAATAATCTCTCCCTCAATGTCAACAAAATGAAGGAGATTGTCATTGACTTCAGGAAGCGTAAAGGAGAACATGCCCCTCTAGTGTTGTTAAACTTCTTACTGTGTTTACCCCAGTCCAACGCCGGCATCTCCACATCATCCTGTCTACATCAACAGGGACAAAGTAGAAAGGGTCGAGCGCTTCAGGTTTTTAGGTGTCCAGATCACCAACAACCTGTCCGGGTCCCCCCATGCCGACACTATCGTTAAGAAAGCCCACCAACGCCTCTACTTTCTCAGAAGACTAAGGAAATTTGGCATGTCAGCTACGACTTTCACCAACTTTTATAGATACACCATTGAAAGCATTCTTTCTGGTTGTATCACAGCTTGGTATGGCTCCTGCTTCGCCCAAGACTGCAAAGAACGACAAAAGGTCATGAATGTAGCCCAACCCATCACGCAAACCAACCTCCCATCCATTGACTCTGTCTACACTTCCCACTGCCTCGGCAAAGCAGCCAGCATAATTAAGGACCCCATGCACCCCAGACGTTCTTTCATCCACCTTCTCCCTTCGGGAAGAAGATACAAAAGTCTGAGGTCACGTACAAACCGACTCAAGAATAGCTTCTTCCCTGCTGCTGTCAGACTTTTGAATGGACTTATCTTGCATTAAGTTGATCTTTCTCTACACCCTAGCTATGACTGTAACACAACATTCTGCATGCTCTCGTTTCATTCTCTATGAACGGTATGTTTTGTCTGTATAGCATGCAAGAAACAATACTTTTCACTGTATGTTAATACATGTGACAATAATAAATCAAATCAAATCAAATCAAAAATTCCTTTGGAGCCCTGACCCCTTCCTGAGCCTGCACCCTTTTCCCAATATTGCTGACCAGCATATACCTTCCAACTTTCCACCTCTGACCCCTTTTGCTCCTGCCTCGAAAATGGTCGTTGTTCACTTGGCATTCACATTCTTATTTTGGCCCAGATCCATTTTGCAGCCACAGACGTCTGGCTCACACTAAACTGCGCTTTACCTCAAAGATCTCTGACTTTTATTCGTCTTCAGTAAGTTGCGAGCATGTTTCACTCAGCTCACTTCAGGTGTTTATTTTATTATCTCAGGATGGGAGCCAACGCTGAAATATTTTGAAGCCGTTGTGATTTATGGAACACCTTTTCAATCCAGTGGCAAATAGCATCCCAAAATGAGGCAAATTGATTTGTTTAGGCAATAAAAGCTGCAGTTCTCCAGAAAATTATTACTTTGAGTTAAAAATTTACTGGAAGGGTTCTGGATAGTGTGCATAATGGGCGGTGGAAGGGTGTTATTTATTATATCACATTGGTGTCCATGACATATCTGGACATGGTTCTCTCTTCACTTCTTTTCATGATAGCTTATGAATATTAATGTGCAGCAAGCTGTGAATGCAGACAAGGATGTGGAATGCATGTGAGAATCAGCAACAACCAGACACGATACTAAAATGGATTGCTACCAGCAATGGAATGAGTAATGTAAGCAAAGGGAATTGTAGTTAGCTGCCCGAATACTAAATCCAAGTGAGAAAAATCCAACAGGTTAAATATCCTTGTCCACGGACTCAAGAAATTGTCCTGTAAAGTTGATAATCTTGTCCTTGAACCACTGGAGTCCTTGACCGAATAATGTTCTCAATTGCTCTCAGAATTGCTTCACTTCCAGCAGTTTCATTCGTTTGGATATGGAAACAAATTTAAGAAATAAAATCATTGATTTTAACCTTGCACGTTCAATAAGTACAAGGGTGTGTTTGAGTCAGTCATTTCATTTACACCACCTCCAATTGTTAACATTATTATAAGTCACATGTGCCGGAATTCTACTGCCTTGCCCGCCATGGAATTGGAGCAGGCAAATGGGCGGACAACGGAAATGTCCGTTGACCTCAGGCAGGAATTTTCGGTCTTGCTCAAGCAAGGCCGTAAAATCTCACCCCATGGTGTTTTTTGAAGTTTCTTCTCTTTCTTCAAGGTTCCCACAGGTCTCTGTGCAAATTGAGTAGGTTTTACTTTGTCTGCAACACCCTGAATGTCCTCAGCTTCTTTCTTTAGTGAGGACCTTCAAGACCTCACGTCCTGGGATTGCAGCAAAGAAAGGCCTTTGAAAGGACATGAATCAGGTCAGCCTCTACCAGGAGTACTCCATTCCCATGCAGCGGTACCTAAACCTGCAAATAAAGGTGACCCAGGAAAACAAATTGACCTTAATACAGCAGCTTCCATATCCTCAAGACATCCCAAGGTCCTCCACAGACAATCAATTTTTTTATCTGTTGTTCCTGTCATTCTGAGGTAAACATCTGGCCAACTCGCCAAAAGCAGCGGTCAGATAAATTGAGCAGTTAAACTTTGTTTGGGGTATTGGTTAGCTGCTGACAAGGACACTGGAAAAACTAACCTGTTCTTCTATGACTAGGACCGTGGGTAGAATTTTAATGATGCAGAGTGATCAGCGCTTGCCATCCCGAGAGTTGGCACCTAATGCCAACTTCTGAAAAGGTAGAAAGGGAGATGTTCGCTCTTTGGGAGTAGGCGGGGGAAGGGTATTCCAGAGCTCCAACGTCTTGGGGGGGGGGGGGGGGGGGGGTGGGGGGGTGGGAATGGTGGGACTGATGTGCCCTCCAACTGCCTGCCAGAGATGGAGAAAAGTTTAAATGTCACTTTCCCAAGCTACCCACACCCATTCTGCCAGCTGAAAGATTGAGGCTGGGCGGACTAAGGCCTCAAAAAGGCCAGTTAACTCCTGCCTCAGTGCTGAGGGTGCCAAAACCAAGCCAAGCTGACACTAATCCGACCTTCTTTGATGGATAATTTAGCATGTGGAGGATCAATCCATGCCTAAAATCTGTGAAAGCCTGACCAACGTAGAAGCGAGACAGATCTGCAGAAAAACAGTTATAAAATTCATGCTTTAAGAACATAAGAACATAAGAAATAAGAGCAGGAGTAGGCCATCTGACCCTTCGAGCCTGCCCCGCCATTCAACAAGATCATGGCTGATCTGAAGCGAATCAGTTCCACTTACCCGCCTGCTCCCCATATCCCCTAATTCCCTTATCGATCAGAAAACTATCTACCCGTGATTTAAACATATTCAACGAGGAAGCCTCCACCACTTCAATGGGCAGAGAATTCCAGAGATTCACTACCCTCTGAAAGAAGAAGTTCCCCCTCAACTCTGTTCTGAACCGGCCCCCCCTTATTTTGAGGCTGTGCCCTCTAGTTCTGGTTTCCCTTCTAAGTGGAAAGAATCTCTCCACCTCTACCCTATCCAGCCCCTTCATTATCTTATATGTCTCTATAAGATCACCCCTCATCCTTCTAAACTCCAACGAGTACAGACCCAATCTGTTTAATCTCTCCTCATAAGCTACACCCCTCATCTCCGGTATCAACCTGGTGAACCTTCTCTGCACTCCCTCCAAGGCCAATATATCCTTTCGCAAATAAGGGGACCAAAACTGCACACAGTACTCCAGTTGCGGCCTCACCAGTGCCTTGTACAGTTGCAGCAAGACCTCCCTGCTTTTATATTCTATCCCCCTCGCGATAAAGGCCAACATTCCATTCGCCTTCTTGATCACCTGCTGCACCTGCAGACTGAGTTTTTGCAATTCGTGCACAAAGACCCCCAGGTCCCTCTGCACAGTCGCACGATGTAATTTTTCTCCATTTAAATAATATTCCAATTTACTATTATTTCTTCCAAAGTGGATAACCTCACATTTGCTAACGTTATATTCCATCGGCCAGATCCTCGCCCACTCGCTCAGCCTATCCAAATCTCTCTGCAGACTTTCCGCGTCCTCCACGCAATTCACTTTCCCACTCACCTTCGTGTCATCAGCAAACTTGAATACCCTAGATTCAGTCCCCTCCTCCAGATCATCTATGTAAATGGTAAACAATTGAGGCCCCAGCACCGATCCCTGCGGCACGCCACTGGTCACCAACTGCCAACCAGAAAAGCACCCATTTATCCCAACTCTCTGCTTCCTGTTAGATAGCCAATCCCCAATCCACGCCAACACCTTACCCCTAACTCCGTGTACCCCAATCTTCTGCAGCAACCTTTTGTGAGGCACCTTATCGAACGCCTTCTGGAAATCTAAAAACACCACATCCACCGGTTCCCCTCTGTCAACCGCACTAGTGACATCTTCATAAAAGTCCAGTAGATTCGTCAAACACGACTTTCCCTTCATGAATCCATGCTGCGTCTGCTTGATCGAACCATTCTTATTCAGGTGCTCTGTTATTTCCTCTTTAATAATGGACTCTAGCATCTTCCCAACTACGGACGTTAAGCTAACCGGCCTGTAGTTACCCGCCTTTTGTCTACTTCCTTTTTTAAACAGCGGCGTAACAGTAGCTGTTTTCCAGTCAGCCGGCACTACCCCAGAGTCCAGCGAATTTTGATAAATTACTACTAACGCATCTGCTATTACCTCAGCCATTTCTTTCAGTACCCTGGGATGCATTCCATCCGGGCCCGGGGACTTGTCTACCTTCAGTCCTATTAGTCTACCAAGCACCACCTCCTTAGTAACAGTAATTGTATTAAGGACCTCCCCTCCCACCAACTCTCGATCTCTAATATTCGGCAAACTATTTGTGTCTTCCACCGTGAAGACCAACACAAAGAACTTATTTAAAGTCTCAGCCATTTCCTCGTTTTCCACTATTAAATCCCCCCTCTCATCTTCCAAGGGATATGCAATTGTAAGGAATAATTTGCTCAGCATAGCTTGACTGGCCACAATGGCCAGGACATCACTAACTTATTGAAATCACTAAAGGGGTGGCGAGCAGTTCAAATATAATTATAAAGACTAATGGAATGATGGCCTTTGTCTCAGGGGACTGGAATGTACGAGGGTGAAAGTTTTGTTGATGGTCACTTGCTATTTGAGTACTGCTAAAAAAGAGACATGTTGCTGAAGCTTTACATTTTGGAATCATCAGGACAGATGCAGGAATGCCAAATTTCAAAAGGAGCAGTAATTTATGCTTTAAGAGAAAAGGGTGCTGTTTGGTTGGCATGTTAGACTCTGATTGGTCGTGGTGTTGTCATGGAGAATGGAGGGGTGGGCTCAATAGTCTGATCCTATTGTTACAGACTGGGGAGAGGTGATAAAGATGGCTCTCATTTTCGACTTCACCTGTCGAATGACCAAAGACAGCATGTTTTATAAAAGTGTTGTCATAATGATGGAGCGAAACCCTGAATTATGTGTGGACATACTGGACTTTTAAATAAGGCATGTGTTTTTTAAAATTGACATAGAAACCAAGGGCGTTGAGGATGTGAATTCTGAGAATATAAAATTCGGTGAATATCTGAGAGGTTCCTGTGTGGGTGATACTCAGAGAGAGACAGTGGAATGTCTCAACATTCTCAGACAGGCATTTCAAAGCAGGAAGTCATGCAAAAGAAAACTACCATCTCCTGTGGAGATAATGGAAGCTGATTCTCATCTCAGCAGAAATTGTATCCTGTAAGTTATGCCCCAGATCTGTTTTGTAGGTTTCCCCCTCCCAGGAATACACACAGGTCTGGGATGAAAAGCAACTTGCAAAACTTGCTGTGGAAACTAGTTCTGGGTGTGTCAGAGTGTGTGACACAGAAGCGCGAAAAGAAAGCAGCAGTCACTGCTCTGGAAAGTAAAAAATACAAGTCCGACTCTCAGTCTTATTGATTCAGCAAGCCAAGTCAGCAAAGCCACAACTAAAACTTCTCTGCTAAAACCATAGAATCGCCACAATGTAGAAAGAGGCCATTTGGCCCATCTAGTCTGCACCAACTCTCTAAAAGAGCATTTGACCCAGAACCACAACCCCGCTCTATCCACATAACCCCGTGCATTTACCATGGCTAATCCATCTCACCCTACACATCTTTGGTATGTCTGTATCTGTGTGTGTGTGTGTGTGTTTGTGTGCGTATGTATATGTGTGCATGTGTGTGTATATGCGATGTTGAACAAAATACATTTACCTGTGTTTTTTTAAAATTAAACATATGGAAATGACATTTCTAACAGTGTAACACTCAGGTTAAAACACTGTTACACCCGAACCCCATACGTGGTCCCCAAATTTGTGACCCTCTGACCGAGTTAGCATGGCCAATCCACTGAGCCTTTAAACATACATCTTTGAACTGTGGGAGGAAACTGGAACATCCAGAGGAACCCACGGAGTCATGGGGAGAATAGGCAAACTCCACTCAAGGCCAGAATTGAACCCTGGTCCCTGGCGCTGTGAGGCAGCAGTGCTAATCACTGTTCCACTGTGCCGCCCTTCAGGAACCTGGAATCTCAAAACCAACTGCTGAAGTCAGCACTACTGGAATCACAAATCCCTAATGGCCACCACATTTCACCATCTACTCCTCAGACAAGTCAAAGACTGAGTCACATATCTTTTTGTTAATGTATTTTTTGACTCACTTCTCATTTCTAACCTGTGTGAATGCGTGTGCCTGTGTTTCATTATCTTCCTCCCATTTGTAGCTAATAAACTCATTATTTAACTCAAGAAAACCTGGTTTAAATTTTAACTAAGTTTATGTGTTAGTGTCACAAGTAAGTTTACATGAACACTGAAATGAAGTTACTGTGGTTAAATTGGCTCTTTTTAACAAATTGGATTTGGCATCTGCCAGAGAAGGGATCTTTTTTGAAGTAATCTTGTTGCGACTGAGAGGGACTGAATAAAGAAAGGGAGCCAGTTCATCCCACCTCACCGCGGGGTATAATCACTTAGGGTATCCCATTCAGAATTTAACACATTGGGGTTCGTGCTGAGACAGTTCCCACAAAGTGGTCAGAGGGTCTCAAATTTGGGGACCACGTATGGGGACCGGATGTAACAGTGCCTTAACCTGAGTGTTACACTTAGAAATGTTATTTCCATATGTTTTATTAAAAAAAACAGGTAAATGTATTTTGTTCAACATCCGAATATACACACATATATATACAAACACACACAAATGCACATACACACACACACATATACACACAAACACACACACATATACACACGCACACACACACAGACACACACAAATACACGCACATACACACACACAAACACACATACATACACACATACATACATGCACACATATACACACACACACCTACATGCACAACACACACAAACACTAGAAAATATTGCGATTATAAAAGTAGCGTTTAAGTCTTATGATTTCACGAGTTTTCTATAATGATTTTTTTTCCCCTGGAGTGGAAACTTGAATCAATGCAGGCCTGAAATCCCTTTTTGCCCATTGAAGAAATAAACTGTGATAGTTTTACAAGGATGGATTTGCTGTTTGCAGTGGTAGACTTCTTTTCTTGCACTCCAGTCAAGGTACATAGTGAAGCACTGTAGCAAAGCCCGAATATGGTTCTTTAGACAGAGAGTTGAAGATCAACTTAGCTGCCTACCTAACATGTGGCATAAAGTTAGTGGTCTAAGGGGGTTTTCTATTCATTGGAATAGATGTTTATGTTCCCGTCGGATATACGAAAATGTCTTATTAAAATTCCCTTATCTGAAACCTAGTTCTTGTCATGTGACCAGAGCATCTTTTCCCATTGCCTTCATAAATAGTTTCTGATGGTTAGGGTGTTGCGAGGTAATGGAGATTGGGTATCATCCATCCACATAGCGGCTGGAATTCTCCGGCCATTCACTCCCCACTGCCACTGCCAGTGAGGACGGAGAATTTGGCGCTCAGGCAAATCTCCGTTCACTGCAGCAAGTGAGGTTGGCGAAACCAGCCCAGCATCTTTATTAAACAGCGCTTTTCATGCCCATTTTATGGATTTCAAGTTTGGAGTTGAAAGGTTCCAGGAGTATTGTGACACCAGTTTTTAAAATTTGTTTGAGAAATACAGCCATTAACCGCAGGAAAGATTGTTTGGATTTTAATGAACTTATCGAGACATTTCCAGGTATGAAGATTAGCTCAGGGTTCTTGCCTGTTGCATGTGCATTGGCAGGAAAGAAAAGTTCACCTGGCCTCTCAATTCAATTCCATTTTACAGGAAAGTGTCAATTTCAGGCTTTTTCCCCCATTATTTTGTATTTACAGCTCAGAATTTCATTTTATGTGAAGGTGACACTATGTTACTGTGATGATATTACAGTGTTCCTCTATTACAGCTTGTTGCATTTGTAGCCAGGTCAAGTTTGGGAGGTACATTTTTTACAACTTTTATATATTGGAGGAAAACTAAAATAGTGTTTCAGAAATTGTTAATCTGATCAATTTAGCCCTGATTTCCTACTTGTGGATTGGTCTTTGCTTTCCCCTCATCATCGGTGGGGAAACAGGAGTGTATAAATCCTATGCATCACAGTGTAGAAGTTTACCACAATAAAAGTGAATCGCATTTATCTTATACATAACTCAATCCAACCAATCCCATTATAATGGAGCTGGAAAACACTCATAAATTGATCACCACTTTTGCAAATGTGCCAGTTGATGGTGACTGGCAGTAAACAGCCAAGCCTTGTTTGAAAATTTAAACCAGCCGCTTGACCCTGTATGTAACATGACATACATGTAATATATGTATGTCATATATGTGATATATAATATGTATTAGGGATACTACATATCTCAATATCTAAATTTTCATGTGCAATTGTCTAAAATATTTATATCTTTTTATTTTTGGCATTGTGATAAGCTTGGTTTAATTGGGCCTTTGATTGAGCAAACTACATGGCAATAGGGAGATCTCAGACTAGAGGAACATTAAGATTTCAGATGAAGTTGCTTTTCTGTTACTGAGTCATCCTTTTCAGCCAGGATGTTTGCTGCCAATTTCAAAGTATTTCCAGTCAGCTAAAGAACAATGGACCATTAGCAATTTCCAAATGTAAAAACTGAGTTGAACATCACAGGGCGGTCAGGATTATGAGAAGCCGCCAAACCTCCTTTTGAAAAAGTTAAGAACAGTGAACAGCATGTAAAGACAAATCAAGCTAAAAGGTAGATCAGGGAATTGGAATTCTGTTCATGCACAACAGGCTGGATAGTCTGCAAGGCAGCAAGTAACTGTTTATGATTATAAAACCAAAGACTGTGGATCTGCTGGGACTTTATTAAGTATGAATTATGAACAAGCTTCATTAACTGTAATTTAATTGTATTGAGTAATAGAAATTCCAAGCTCCTCTACTTAGGCAGATCATTACCATCCAGCCCTCATCTATCCATATTTGTCTTCACACAACTTCCCACTGATATCAAAGCTTCCACTCTCTTTGAAAAGCAGAATACTGTGGATTCTGGAAATCTGAACAGAAAGCAGAAAATGCTGGAAATCCTCAGCAGGTCTGTCAGCAGCTGTGGAGAGTGAAACAGAGTCGATGAGTGGAATCATCCAGTCCCGACCAAGGCGAGAATCGTCACGGTAGGGGCAGAGCCTTTGACAGACCAGCCAAAGGCCCATTGACTTTGGGTGAAAATTTCTGGTCTTGTGACAGGCGAAACCAGAAAGTTCCAGCCAACATTTCAGGTCAATGATCTTTCCATCAGAACTGGGAAAAGTTAGAGCTACAATAGCTTTTGAGCAAGGGGTGGGTGTGAAAAGGGACAAAAGAAAACTAAGGGATAGGGTGGAAGACAGGAGGGATTAATTGGCAGAAGAATTAACCTGTCCATTAGTCCACCTAGTTTTGGCCCGATAACCCATTCTTTATGTTTTTGATGAAGATCTTTTCTCTATTGATCCAGTTCCGCAATGTCACAATCTATCACTACCAATTCAATCAAACTCCAATATAAAATGTTGTTTTGATGGTGAACCTTCTATAGCTTTACACTCAGCACAAACATATCCTTATTTAATGTTACCCCTTCAAACTCCCAGTTTACCTCTCCTTCTCCTTAAAAATATGTTTATTTGCATCCTGCTCTCCAAATTATAAAATAACATAAGCACATAAGAAGGAGGAGCAGGAGTAGGCGACTCAGCCCCTCGAACCCACTCTGTCATTCAATAAGATCAAGGCTAATCTGATTGTAACTGCAACCCCACATTCCTGCCAACCCCAATAACCTTTTATCCACCGTTGTTAATCAAGAATCTATTTAAAAATATTCAAAGATTCTGCTTCCACTGCATTTTAAGGAAAAGAGTTCCAGAGACTCACGTCCCTCTGAGAAAGAAAATTTCTCCTCATCTATGTCTTAAATGGATGATCACTTATTTTTAAACAGTGACATCTAGTTCTCGAGTCTCCAACAAAAGGAAACATCCTCTCCATTCCACCCTGTTATTTACACATTTCCTGAGAAAAGGAGACCAATATTGTACATAGTACTCCAATGCCCTGTGTAACTGAAGCATAATTTCCCTAATTTTGTAATCAATTCCCCTTACAATAAATTATAACATTCTATTTGTTTTCCTAATTCCCTACTGTACCTATCAACCAGCCTTTTGTGATTCATGCACTAGGACACCCAGGTCCCTCTGCATCTCATAGCTCTGCAATCTCTCACCATTTAGATCATAAGCTTCTTTTTTATTCTTCCTTCCAAAATGGACAATACCCCATTTACCTACATTATACATGGTTTGCAAGATTTTTGTCCATTTGCTCAACCTACCTGTGTCCTTTTGTAGTCTCCTTATGTTCTCTTCACAATTTACTTTCCTACCTATTTTTGTGTCACCAACAAATTTAGCAACCATCCCTTCAGTTTCTTCATTCAGGTTATTTACATGAATTGTAAAAAGTTGAAGCCCCAGGACTGATCTCTGTGGCACACCACTTGGTACATCATGCCAATTAGAAAAACATCCATTTATGCCAACACTCTATTTCCTCTTAGCTAGCCAATCTTCAATCCCATATTATTGGCTTATTTTCTTCATATTTATCACACAGTCATATTGGCACAGAAGGAAGCCGTTGAGTCTAAATTGGCTTGCTGTGGAGGAATCCAGTGAGTTCCATTCTCCCAGTCAATCCACATAGCCCTGCAAATTTAATTCTGCCAAGTGCCTATCCTGTTTCCTTTGAAATCATTGATTCGCTCTGTTTTCAACACACTCAGAGGCAGTGAGATTCAAATCCTTACCACTCGTTCTGTAAAGATGTACTTCCTCACATACCACCATACCTCTTGCCAAACATTTTAAGTCTGTGGCCCATGGTTCTCGTAGTACTTACTAATGGGAACAACTTTTGTTTGTCGACTTATCTAAGTCTGTCATAATCTGGTACACCTGTAGCAAATCTCCCTTCAACCTCCTGTGCTCCAACGAGAATACCCTCAGCTTTTCCAACTTAGTCTTGGAGCTGAATTCTCTCATGGCTAAACTCTGGCACCCCTGTAACCCCCTCGAGGACATTCATATCCTTCCTAAAGTGTGGTGACCAGAACGGGATGCAGGCTCCAGCTGTGGCTGAACCAGAGCTTTATAAAGGTTCAGCATAGAAATCATAGAAACCCTACAGTGCAGAAGGAGGCCATTCGGCCCATCGAGTCTGCACCGACCACAATCCCACCCAGGCCCTACCCCCACATATTTACCTGCTAATCCCTCTAACTACGCATCTCAGGGACAATTTGTAACCTGGCCAATCAACCTAACCCGCACATCTTTGGACTGTGGGAGGAAACCGGAGCACCCGGAGGAAACCCACGCAGACACGAGGAGAATGTGCAAACTCCACACAGACAGTGACCCGAGCCGGGAATCGAACCCAGGACCCTGGAGCTGTGAAGCAGCAGTGCTAACCACTGTGCTACCGTGCCGCCCATGCTTTTGTACTCGATACCTCTTTTGATAAAACCCAAGATCCCATAGACTTTGTCAACTATTCTCTTAATATGTTCTACCACCTTCAAAGATATATTCAGATGAACCCCCAGGGTCCCTCTGTCCCTGTATACTTCTAAACATGAGAATATAAAATAAATTAAAGCAAAATATTGCAGATGCTGGTAATCTGAAATAAAAACAGAAAATGCTGGAACAACTCAGCAGACCTGGAAGCATCTGTGCAGAGAGAGAAACAGCGTTAACATTTCGAGTCAGCATGCCTTTCTTTCCGAACTCAATATAAGAGAAGGAGATTGCCAGCTTGGGGCAGAGAAACGGGCTTTGGGGCGAGCGATAAAGAACACATTGCAGCAGGAGTAAGGAAAGAAATACTACTCAAACAGAGAGTGGATTACAGACAGTGATAAAAACATCGAACAAATTGGACAGAGAGACTGTTGAAGCAGATGGTGTCTGAATACTCAACATATGGATGGCATATATTTGCGAACAAAGTTATTTGTCAGATTTAATTGACAGAACATAAGCTGATTTTCAAACCTCGATATCAGCGAGATGTGCCGCAGTTTTCCACTTCAATCTTGTACATTCTTAGGATTAAAACATCATTACATAGTCTTCCACCACAGTTATGGCTATCTAGTTTTTCCCAATTCTTCTCTATTTGCTGTGGTTCAGACTCTGATTCCTATTCATTTGGAAATTTCAGAGCTCTCTGGCCTCCCTTGCACATTGTTATTTCTTCATTCAAATATCATTCTCCACTCATCATGAAAACATATTCACTCTTCTGCTGACAATTCCACTTTGCACACATTCATTTCCTTCACTTCCCACATCACCAGCCCGCCATAACCTCTCGCAGTGAAATAGTTGAACTGCAGACACATCTATTTCTTCCATGGACGCCATAGGGTCACAAAAGCTTTGTTCTTTCACCATGACCTTCAAAGATTAAATTTCACGCCCCCAGCCAATCTACCAAACACCTTCCACCTCTTACCAAATGTCGACTGGGTGACCACTTTGTGGAAAATCTAATTTCAGTCTGCAAGAATGACCCCAAACTGAAGGTTGTCATTTCAATTCTCCACCTTGCTCCCTTTCTGACCTTTGTGTCCTGCCCTGTTACAGTGTCCCAGGAAAGCTAAATGCAAGCTTATCTTCTGACTTGGTACGTGACAGCCTTCTGGATTCAACATTGAGCACCACAGCTGTAAATCCTAACTTCTGCCTATTACTCAATTCCTGAAAGATCTTTCTTCATTTTGGTCAATCACCAGCCAGGGTCTCCCCTGAGCTGGCAAAGTGTTTGATGATTTCAGCGTGATTTGAGAAAATCCCTGAAGCATTCCTGCTGTTTTCCTGGGAATCTCCCTGCCATGACGGAATTCCGAGTATAGCAGTTGCTTCAGGAGTCTGGTGTCACGCCTATGAGTGGCATGTCCTACACAGCGGGTTTGGTTTTGTGTGATTAGCTCCTTGATGCTGGATATGCTGGCTTGGGGTGGGATGCTGCTGTTGGACTGCCTTTCTTGTCACTGGATTTAGAGGATCTTGTGAAGGTCCTTGTAGGTACTTAGTTCAGTACCCTCCCTGTTGGATCTTGCCCAAGTCTCCAAAGCGTATAGGAGCAAGAGGATCACTTTTGCTTCATAAGGCATGAACTCAGTCTCCAGTTTGAGATCTTGGTCCTCTCTCCCCTGTCCCCAATCATTGAGGCACTGATCCACCACCCACCCCCTTCCCCATCAGCACACCTGCAAGTTCTCACTTGCCTTCCCCTCAATGCTAACAAGCAAACTGCATGTAACTTGCTGGAATGTTCTGCCAAACTGCCTGCAGCTGATCTGCCCTAACGAGAGGCAGCTCCATTAAAAACTCAAGAATGGACAGGCAGTCAGGCATTTCTACAAAAAATGTGTGTATGACCAGCCCCCTGATTTTCTGAGGGCGGCCTGGGGAGGCTACTGGATGCAGCAGAGGCGAGGCAGGACATCCTCTTCCCCCCAGGAGGACGCAGACCCAGGGGCTCTGATGGAAATGCGGCCTGGGAGGAAGTCACCTCCTCGGTCAGTGCCAGGGCACTGGCCCCCCGAACTGGGAAGCAGTTCTGGAAAAAGGTCAATGACCTCATCTGTGCAGCAAGGGTGAGTGCTGAACCCCATTTTGCATCTTTCCCCAAATCTCCCCAAGACCCTCCCATCCCCAGCACCCTGCATTGCTCCTAGCTCCTGACCCGCAAGCACTTTCTTCCTATCCTCCCAAGAGCCCCACTGCACATGCCCTCTAAGAGCCACCACCTGATACTCTGCAGAAGTCACACCATCATTTCTTTCATGGCCCCCTTCTGTCTCCACAGGAGAAGACTGACTATAACACCCGTGAGAGGGCAAAGACAGGGGTGGTGAACCAGGCCTCCGGGTCCTCACCCCCTTTGAAGAGCGGGCGCTGGGCTGTCACGGAAGGGGAGATGCGGGCTGTCAGCAACAGTATGCTCAGGCTCCGGTCAAGACGTGAGCACCTGTCATTCCTCCACTCACTTTGAGGCAACTTCTCGGGGGCACGAGTGGCAAGGTTTAAAGGAGATGTACGAGGCATGTTTATTTGCACAGAGATGGGTACCTGGAATGTGCTGCCAGGGGAGGTTGTAGAGGCAGATACGATAGTGACCTTTAAGGGGCATCTCTACAGCTATGTGAATGGAGTGGGAATAGAGGCATATGGTCCCCGGAAAGGTAGAGGGTAACAAATCAGATGGACAGCCTGGTCGCTACAGGCTTGGAGGGCCGAAGGGCCTGTTCCTGTGATGTAATTTTCTTGGTGCTTTGTTCTATGTTCAATGGAGGAATGTGAATCACGTGTTTGGCATCCCGGATTCCTCTCCCTCCCTTGCACTTAACCTTGTGTCCTGTATTGCAGGAACAGATCCGGACGCCCTGGGGCCTTCTGGACTCCAGGCCCCGGCTATAGCTCCCGCCCATCCTGGTCGGGGCAGCTCGGATGAGTCCTCGGAGAATATGGGTGAAGGGGCCTCTGAGGGTGGCACCGTTTTGGCGTCAGCTTCCACCTCACAACTCACCATCCCAGATACTGACACGTCGGTGGGTCCAGTTAGTGGTGAGGCTTCTGGGTCACTCACTGGTGAGCACGACACATCTAATAATGTACATTGGGTGGAGGAGGGAACGTCTGAGGCCTCTGGCATGCAGGGCCCGCCGAAGGCAAGGACTCAGCTGGCCCCAGGCTACATGCTGGGCCTCTGAGATCACTTCTCCCTCAGCTGCTGGAGATGCAGCAACAGAGCCAGGGAATGCAGGAGGGGCTGATGGCCACATTGGACCAACTGCGAGGCTGTTGGGAGGAGTCCCAAAGCTTTCAGGCGGGCCAGCTATTGCCTGTCTTGCGTGCTTCCCACACCAACACTGCATCTGCAGTGGAAAACCTGGGGCAGGAGATCCTCACTATGAGTGGCAGGCTCCAAGTGAAGGCTGAGTCACAGCAGGCCACAGCTGAGGGACTGAACAGGCTGTGGTGGACCTCAGTTGTGCCTTTGTCCTATATGGACCACCGTTGTGTGTGCTTGTCATACCTGGACACATCCCCTTCCAGTTTGGGTCCTCCCCTCAGCACCTAGTATAAAGGTGGCTGTCTCCTCCCCTTTGTTCAGTCCAGGTTGGTTATATGTTGGGATCTGCTCCTGATTCTGTTGTGAATAAAAGCCTACACTTATATTGGCATATCGGTAGTCTTTCGCCTTATTGAAAGCGCATCACAGGCTTCTCGAGATTCTGCAGTCCATGGCTGAGAGGCTCGAGAGCTTGCAGGAGACCCAGCCAGGACAATGCTGAGACACAGCGGGCTATGGCAGCAGCCCTTGAGAATGTGGCCCAGTCTCAGAGGGCC
The DNA here is from genome assembly GCF_964213995.1 of Mustelus asterias. Lineage (NCBI taxonomy): Eukaryota > Metazoa > Chordata > Chondrichthyes > Carcharhiniformes > Triakidae > Mustelus > Mustelus asterias. The sequence goes on along the minus strand of NC_135804.1, from coordinate 85,525,194 downwards.
ATGGCTGAATGGTTGCTGAGTGTGGCCCATTGACAGGTGGCCCCCAACTCAGGTAGCCATCGCAGAGGGCGCGAACACCATGGGTAGGACACAGGTGGTCCGCCAGGACTGGCAGTGCCAGGTGACGCCGGAGCTTCTGGAGCTCACTGCAGATGTGACCCATGGAGTGACCCAGGGGTCCACAGGAACCCCAAGGGAGGAGGAAGGGCTTGAGCCCATGCCGGGGCCTTCCAGCCAGGAGATTGTGGCTGTGGCTATACCTTCTGACTCCCCCCTTCCTGACCCTGGGGCATCTCAGGAGCTGTGGGATGAAGAGGGTGTCATGGAAACATCCCAGGCACCTGGAAGCAGGCCAGGGCCCTCAAGTTCCAGTGCTTCCAGAGGACGCCAGCTACACGCATCACAGGCCACGGGGCGAGATAGGCAGCTGGCCCCTTCCACCTCCGATGTACATTCTGGGGAGTCACTGAGACGTAGTGGTAGGTCACGTAAGGTTAGGAAGTTGTAGTTGCACTGAGATGGCACGGGTGAAGGGCTGCACTAGTTAGAAAGATATTTAAGTGTTAATGTTTTCTGTTCACAGGTTTGTTAGAATGTCTTATTTAAACACCTTTATTGCAATTAAATGTTTTTTCAACACCCAGCTGTGACTGATTTGTCTCAAACAGGAATCCTCTTCCATTGATGATCACCGGAGCGATGCTTCATGTTGATGTCAGTTTGGGAGGCCCCTCAATGCTGTAACCCTGAGAAAAGGAAACCATTGGTTCCTCAGACCCCACAAGCGATTCCCTCCCATTCACCACCCCCCCCCCCCCCCCCGCCCCCACCATTCACCCCAGGGCCCTGAAGGGGGTTTCAGATCCCTTACCCACCACAGACGTGGGCCCAGGTGCCAGCGTGCATGTGGTGCTCAGGTAGGAGTCAGACTAGTTTGCACAAGGGCATCATTATAATGGTGTTTAGCGAATCATCATCACCCTCCTGCCTGCCAAAAAACTCGCTAACACAGAGTACCCAGGCCCACCACTCTGATGTGACAATGTTGCAGAAAATAGAAGGAATTTTGAGGAGGGGAGGGGGGTGGTGGTATGGAACCCAGAGACACAAACCCCTAGTGAGTGAATCGCCTGGTAATCAGGGCCTCCATTGCCACCCTTGCTTACCTCATTTGGGCTGCCAGCCCTCCAGCGCCTGTTTGGTGTTCCTCGGCGTGCTCTTCCTCATCTTCCTCCTCCTCCTCTTACACCTCTTCCTGCTGGTCATCCTCCTCAGCGACACCCAGCTGGTCAGTCTCCACACCCTCCTCCTCCTCCTCCAATAGGTCACCTCTCTGCAGAGCCAGATTGTGCAAGGCACAGCATACCACTACAATGCGGGAAGAGATCTCTGGATTGTATTGGAGGGCCCTGCCAGAGCGGTCCAGGCACCAGAATCGCATTTTGAAGCACCTCTCCACTATCGCACGGGTGGCTACATGGGTCTCATTATAATGGGTCTCCGCCTCAGACACTGGCCTCCACACAGGCGTCATCAGCCATGTCCGAAGCGGGTAACCCATATCACCCACGAGCCACCCCCGCAGCCCGGGCTCCTCCTCAAATGCCTCTGGGGATGTCCAAGCTCCTGACAATGAAACTGTTGTGCACGCTGCCTGGGTGTCTTGCGCAGACATGCATAATGTTCATGTTATAGTCGCACACGAGTTGAACATTCAGGGAGTGGAACCCCTTTCTGTTGATGAATCTCTGTGGATTCTGTGGGGGGTCCTTGAGGCCGACATGTTCATGGCCTCCTGTACATTAGGTATCCCCGCAATGGCTGCGAACCTGCAGCCCAGGCTTCCTGATGGGCCTGGTCCAGGTTAAATTTGATGTACTGCCCAGCCCGGGCATACAGGGCTTCCGTGACCTGCTTGACACAGGTGTGCACAGCTGACTGGGGGATGCCACAGACCTCTGATAGGGGTCTGGATGGGTACCCCCCCCCCCCCCCCACCCCCCCACCCCGCCTCTGGGTGCCAGGTCCTGCAACAGGTGGCACAGGTGTTGCCCTGTCTCCTTTCGGAGGCAGAGACATTGGCGGTACACGGTGTCTGGCATCTGTTCAAGTGACACTCGTGCACGGAATTGCTGGGGTCTCTGCTCCCTCCTTCTCCTGCGCCCCCCCCCACTCTGGGTGAATGGCGGCCACCTCCTGCCTCTGGTGGTCGTCTCCCTCTCCTCCTGCAAGTGGTAAGGCCCGGGCCTCCTATGCCTGCAATTCTTCCTCCAGCTCCTCCTCCTCAGCTGCAGCAGCAACCAAAAGGAAAGGCAAGATCGATTGGTTGCATAGCAAAAGCCAACTTGTCACTCTGAAAGCGGGGGGGGCGGGGGAGAGATGGAGAGGAACACATGTAGATGTTAAGGAACACTGCTTGCCTCTAGCACATCAACAGTAACAGCATTCCGCCTCAAATTCCCCAGTCACATGCTTCCCACAATCACAGCCCCCCCGATTAATCCAGCCACATGCTCCCCACAATCACAGCCCCCCCGATTAATCCAGCCACATGCTCCCCACAATCACAGCTCCTTGCAAAGTTGTGAGGCTGCAGCAGTGCAATTTGCAAGGACTTTGTGCACATCCTTCAGCTGGAAGTCAGTTGAGTGCACTAGGACCCAGCAGCACTGCAAGACCTGAGGTCAGTGCTGAGACCCGGGTCAGTGCTGCAAGTCGGACATCAGTGACCCTGCTAAGCAACAGCTCCAACCACCGCCCCCCCCACACACTCTCAGAGCCGCTACCGACCCGAGAAAGAAAGTGGCCGCAACAAAAGGACACCCATGTGCAGCAGAGAGCCGTCGGACGCTAGGCACTTACCTCCTCACTAACCCTCATTGATGGAGCGTCCAAATCAGACTTTTATGGAGCATGTCTGTTTCCTGCCGATTCTGGATTGGCGAATGAGGTGACAAAGGGGGAATGCCGGTAACGTTGGGCATGCAGCCCATTAATTCAATTTAAATGTATTCAAATGGATTTAAATGGCCGTCGTGCCAGTTTCGGGTGCGGTCCTGATCGTGGCCATTTTCGGGCCTTGGTAAAGGGGGAACCAGCGCGGAGGTGGGTGCGGATCGTGTTACTTGCCTCACGCCCGACTTAACCAAGTTTTTGCGCCTGAAAACAGGCGCAACGTGATGGTAAAATCGGGCTCAAAGGCTTCCATGAGGTTAAAAAACGCAATGAAGGTCACATCTGTGAAGCCTCTCAATCAGCAAAAACTGCACCGTGATTCTGGAAAGAATTCCTCAGGCACTGGGAGGGGGCGACTGAGGATGAAACTTTCAATGATGTTCCCTGCAGCAGACAGCAGAGAGGATCCTCTGTAATGACTGCAATCGGACTTGTCTCCCTTCTTTATCTCACTCACAATCACAGCTTCCCCGTGATGAGGGATATGAGATTGTCCAGCTGTACCCAGAGTGTATCTCCGCCATGTTTCAGAATTCCAGTCGGGATTCCACCCGCTCCAGAAGCTTTATTGGTCTTCAGCTGTTGAATGACTTTTCCGCTTCGCTCCGGACCTGGTAGGGCTGAGAGTGAGCTGGACGGGTTACTGAGGAACAGATTTGAGCTTCTTAGACTCATAGACATGGTCTGCGCTTAGAAGTACCTCAAACACCTCTCAACATTCCAGCGAGCACTGACTACCTCCCTGTCTTGATGAGCTGGTAATGACCAGGCCATGTTCATCAGGAGGAGGATTCCCTTGGATTTTGCCTTCCCAACTCTTTCCTTGCTTATCACACTCTTCCAGAGAATCATGCCCTTCCTGAAGCTGGTGATGAAACATCTGAGGATGAGCAGTTTATTTTCTCTCGGGACTCAAGCTCAGGATTTTTCAAGGTCAGTGTACAATCCCTTCTTATCCGTTGCCTCAAGTGTAGGAGCGTTAATGACAATGGCATACTGATTCCTCATTACAGTGAGCTGGGCAGTCATGAGGAACTTGCTTATTCCTCTTGACATATTCCTCCTCTCCCATGTATCCTCAAAGTAAAATGTATGCTATAATCTCTGATTCTCATTGTGTTACAGAGTTCAGGATTTTCTGCTTCTATTTTTTCAGGTGGATTTGACAACGGGTGGGGAAAATCTTGTGAGATGCACAAATCACATTTTACCTCGGTGGGAAAGCTTGCCATGATCATCCCCTCCTCGCCCCTCGCCCCACCCCACATCAGGGGTGGGTCATGTGCCCTGCCAAGCATCTCATTATCAGGCCTCCCTACAGGAATCACTCCCCCCCACCCCGCCCACCCAAACATTTGCCCACAGTGACGTGATGTCATGATGCCGCAAATCAGGACTGCTTTCCAAAGGCATGTACCTTGCAGGCTGATCTCCGAGGGGAGTTAGCAGGTCAGCAGTAAGCTCGCAAAGTGGTACTGCTTTGTCAGAGGGGTGAGAGGGCACTGGGGAAGGCCTTGCAAGTACCGGGGAAGGAGTTGCAGCTGAGGGGAGAAGACACCGGGGCTACGGAGATAAAGGTCTCAGGATTGAGGAGTGAAGGCACTGGGGCCAGAAGTGGGGAAGAGTTGGGATCAGAAGTGGGAAGACAGGTAAGTGTTAAAATGGTCATTCCTGAGGCTGCATTCTGCTGCTGGGCTAGGGCTTTCTGGGAGGGCCCTTACGCTGGAAAGGGAGGCTGAGAGCAGTGCAGTGGGTAGGTGGCCAGCCATCACGGACTGATTGATCCACTCAAATGTTATTAGGGAGGGAGGGTTAGGGGCAGGCCTCTCCAGACTCATTACTGACAAGGGCAAGTCTAATGCTGAGACATGTCAGTAATGAACATTCTGTTGCCACTGAGATCATTCAGCTACAACTCAAAAACATGACTGTAGTCTGATAGCTCATCCAATTATGCCCACTAAATCATCGGTGATATATGTGAGTGTCACTAATTGCCAGTCAGCAGTTAACCCATGCAAGCTGACTTCCAGATTCAGTGACTGCTATGGTCTCCCTGCACCATTGTCTGACTGGGCAAGCACATTCATCTCACTTGACAGCTAGCAATGGCACACTGACTGAAGAGAGTGCTCCGATCTGTGAAATGTGCGCTGAGTGGCATTCTGCCAGGTGCCCCCCCATTGATCAGGTTGAGCACAAGACCTTGGAGTGAAGCTTGGGACAATATCTGCGCCTGAGGTGAGAGCTCAGGATGCAGCAGAGTGGCCAAAGCTGTGGCCACTCAGTCAGGTTGTGTGGGGCAAGGGTGGCGTGGGGTCTTACCCATTGAGGGAGTGAATGAAGGAGTGGTCATAAATGTGGTGGCCAACATGAGTCGCTGGCCATTGAGACACATGACTCATACCTCCTGAGCCAATCTCAGATCCTTGACATGTTTAAGGGTCCACAGAGGCCGCAGGGTTGGCTCCTCGGGGACAAGGGCTACTCACTGAGTAGGTGGCTGTTGACGCCTGTGCGGAGGCTACAGAGTGCAGCTAAGACCAGTTACAACGAGGCTCATGCTACAACTTGCACTCCATGGAGCAGAGCATCGAGATGCTGAAGATGAGGTCCTGGTGCCTGGTGGAGCTCTGCAGTACAGTCCGCCGAGGGTGTCATGCATTGTCATCGCCTGCTGGGCCCTTCACATCCTGGCACTGCAGCGAGGGGAGGAACTGCCTGAGGAGGAAATGGAGGAGTGGCACAGAAGATGAGGAAGACATCAAGGTAGTTGATGAAGAGGAGGCCCTGGAGGGAGAGGATGTTGGCCATGAGGCAGTGGCAATGGCCAGATGGGGCAGACAAGCTCGGGCGCTGTCAAAGCCATCTGACTCAAGGAGGGTAAGGCAAAGCACCATCATCCTAATGTTCCTTCTGTGAGCATTGTTCTGTCTGAGTGATGGAAGTGCACACCCTCACTGATAAAGCATGGGGAGGAAGTGGATGTCCAGAGTCCCTACATTTCAGGAGGAGGATGATGACTTGCTGTGGGGGCAGTCCAGTGATCTCCGCAGAGCTACTGTGAATGTCTGACTCCTGTCTGGCTGATGGCAGCTCGCTTACCCTCAGTAACCAGAGTCATATTATGGCAATATTGCACTGAACATTTCACTTCTCTTGATCTAAGGTTATCCTTGGTGATCTGTGCCCTTGAGATTCAGTGTCACCAGAGGCTGAGGCTAATGGGATATGGGGGCAGGCAGCAGGGTGACCTGCGCACACATTGGCAGTGACTGGGATGAGTGACAGTAGCCCTGAAGACTGTGGGAGATATCTTCATTCCCTTCGACAAACAGGTGTGACTGCAATGTCCAGTCACTGTGAGGGCCTGTCACCAGTGTGCTGCAAACCTGGCAGAAAGCAGATGGAGGAAGCCCTGGGCTGAGCACCCAGCCTTTCCGTCAAACAAGAGAGGGAGATTTAATTAGTGCAGGGCAGGGGCCTTCAGATACAGGAGACATGATTCACATCAGTTTTGTCTGATGGATGATGCTGTGCTGGGTCCTCACTTTGTTTATTGCCGCCCACCTCATTGTCGGCACAGGAGCAACCTACTTCCTCCCCGGCCAGCTGGAGGGCTCTTTCTTCAAAGTCCATGAGGGTTTCTACCTTAGGCATCCCTCCATCCATCTAGGATCTTGCTGTGTGCCAGCTTGCCCTGCACGAAGACAGATGGAGAGAGTATAAGCAGAACGTATGCCGGGCCAGATGATAAGGATGCCTGGTGTGTGTGGATGGTGAGTGGGAGCAGGGAGGTGAAGACGATACCATCTGCAGGGGTGATGAAGATTTGTATGGGTGAGTGAGTAGTTCTGTCCCTTGATGATAGCAGTGAGTGAACTCCCTGTGGATGTGTGACTGGTGTGAGTGCGTGAGTTGAGAGTGATGGGAAGAGAGATTTTACCTTGGCAGAATGGAGAAGATCACTCATCCTTTTCCAGCTGGTGAGTGCCGGTGAGTGCCGGTGAGTGCTGGTGAGTGTTGGTGTGCGCTGGTGTGCGCTGGTGAGCGCTGCTGAGTGCTGCTGAGTGCTGGTGAGTGCCAGTGAGTTCCGGTGAATGCTGGCGAGTGCCAGCGAGCACTGGTGAGTACTGGTGAGCGCTGATAAGTACTGGTGAGCACTGGTGAGTGTCGGTGAATGTTGGTGAGTGCTGGTGAGCACTGGTGAGTGTCTGTGAGTGTTGGTGAGTGCTGGTGAGCACTGATGAGTGCTGGGGCAGCCTTTAAATGGTGTTCCCTGATCATTAACATGCTGAGGTGATGACAGGGTGGGTGAATCAGAGGCCACCCACCACCAAGCTGACGTGAATCCTATGACCTTAAATGTTTTTGGCTAACTGCTCTATAATGCAACGTGATAACCTGCCATTGCTGCTGACGCACTAAATGCTGCTTTTCCTGCCTGCCAGCCTTTGCCAAATTTTGGAAAAATCCTGCCCAGAATCTCAGAGTTGTTGCAATTCCTCTCTCATTTCAGATTTCCTTGTATAATTATCAAGTAAATAAAACTCTAGGCTTATCACATCCAGTGATAAATCATACTTATCCTTTACTCAATTTTATCCTCATGATGCTATTTGACATTGGCTTTTTAATAACAAAAAATCATAACTATTGCTCTGCCTCAATACTCAATTGGGTTTTCATCATATTTAAATAATCTTATTGCACAGAAGAGGTTATGTTCACATCAAATACATTCTCTCATATAAAATTGTATTAGTAAGTTATTTTGATAGTGTTGCAGTTCCTTCCAATAATATGAGATTTGCCTTTATTCAATTCTGGAAAGTGTGAAAATAGGTAAGTCCCCTGGGCCAGATGGGATTTATCCCAGGATTCTCTGGGAGGCTAGGGAGGAGATTGCAGGGCATTTGGCTTTGATCTTTATGTCGTCATTGTCTACAGGAATAGTGCCAGAAGACTGGAGGATAGCAAATGTTGTCCCCTTGTTCAAGAAGGGGAGTAGAGACAACCCTGGTAATTATAGACCAGTGAGCCTTACTTCTGTTGTGGGCAAAGTTTTGGAAAGGATTATAAGAGATAGGATTTATAATCATCTAGAAAGGAATAATTTGATTAAGGATAGTCAACATGGTTTTGTGAAGGGTAGGTCGTGCCTCACAAACCTTATTGAGTTCTTTGAGAAGGTGACCAAAGAGGTGGATGAGGGTAAAGCAGTTGATGTGGTGTATATGGATTTTAGTAAAGTGTTTGATAAGGTTCCCCACGGTAAGCTATTGCAGAAGATACGGAGGCATGGGATTGAGGGTGATTTAGCGGTTTGGATCAGGAATTGGCTAGCTGTAAGAAGACAGAGAGTGGTGGCTGATGGGAAATGTTCATCCTGGAGTTCAGTTACTAGTGGTGTACCGCAAGGATCTGTTTTGGGGCCACTGCTGTTTGTCATTTTTATAAATGACCTGGACAAAGGAGTAGAAGGGTGGGTTAGTAAATTTGCGGATGACACTAAAGTCGGTGGAGTTGTGGACAGTGCAGAAGGTTGTTGCAGGTTACAGAGGGACATAGATAAGCTGCAGTGCTGGGCTGAGAGGTGGCAAATGGAGTTCAATGTGGAAAAGTGTGAGGTGATTCACTTTGGAAAGAGTAACAGGAATACAGAGTACTGGGCTAATGGTAAGATACTTGGTAGTGTGGATGAACAGAGAGATCTCGGTGTCCATGTGCATAGATCCCTGAAAGTTGGCACCCAGGTTGATAGGGTTGTTAAGAAGGCGTACGGAGTGTTAGCTTTTATTGGTAGAGGGATTGAGTTTTGGAGCCAGGAGGTCATGTTGCAGCTGTACAAAACTTTGGTGCGGCCGCACTTGGAGTATTGCGTGCAGTTCTGGTCGCCACATTATAGGAAGGATGTGGAAGCATTGGAAAGGGTGCAGAGGAGATTTACTAGGATGTTGCCTGGTATGGTGGGAAGGTCTTATGAGGAAAGGCTGAGGGACTTGAGGTTGTTTTCGTTAGAGAAGAAGGTTGTGAGGTGACTTAATAGAGGCATACAAGATGATCAGAGGATTAGATAGGGTGGATAGTGAGAGACTTTTTCCTCGGATGGCGATAGCTAGCACGAGGGGACATAGCTTTAACTTGAGGGGTGATAAATATAGGACAGATGTCAGAGGTAGGTTCTTCATTCAGAGAGTAGTAAGGGTGTGGAATGCCCTGCCTGCAGCAGTAGTGGACTCGCCAACATTAAGGGCATTTAAATGGTCATTGGATAAGCATATGGATGATATTGGAATAGTGTAGGTTAGATTGGCTTTAGATTGGTTTCACTGGTCGGCGCAACATCGAGGGCCTAAGGGCCTGTACTGCGCTGTAATGTTCTATGTTCATGCCTCACAGATTACCCTGGTCCCTTTGTGACAGGGAGTACACAGACTTCACTCTGCCTCTTCAATTGAATAATTTTAGCTTGCAGCTCAGCACAATCCGCTCTGCTGATGGGCTGCACATTAGAAGCAGAGCCCAGCCACATCCAAGGTTAGTCTGCACATCTTAAAAGCAGCCAGTCCCTCTTGGAAGGCAACTTCCCTCACTAAAACAGAAGTTGCTGTTATGGATCTGCCTCGTAACAACAGGGATAAGAATTTAACAAAGTATGATAGGATGCGATCTAGGCAGAAATCTGCCAAGTTACAGCAGTAGCCAGCATTCAAAAGATGTGATTTCCCCAGTAACAAGATTAGCAGGCATCTAGACAGAACCAGATCTAAATTCTTCCCTTAGTAGGAAACAGCTTACCTAAATGACTGACAGATCAGTGGAGGTATACACGTGCTAATTTCTAGAGTCAACAAATTTGAGAGATGCAGACAGCCAAATACACAGAATGAAGAGTCAGAGAGGAAAAATTGAATTAATTGCCAGCACCCTTAGAAGCAGGCAGGTCAGTTTTGCATCTCACAGCCGAGAGGGCAGTTTACAACTCACTGCTGGGAGGTTTGCCCCACATCTGAGATGGGAAACTAAGGCAGTGCAGAAACCTTTGTGAAGGCAGTTTAAATATCTTTGCTGGACCAGGAAAAGATGTTTCACAGATGTGATCCTCAGCCTTGTATTGTGTGGTGACTATAAGCTGGGTTTGACTTATCGGTTTATTTAATGGGGATGTTGTTTGGGAACATGAAAGTCTTAAGGAGTTCAGGGATAGTAAATACATTTTGGAATAAGGGGTAATATCTGCATAAACTCTATGTGTGTGTTTAGTGTTGCATATACTTCATTGACTAAGAATACTGTTGTCCTGTTTATGTGTATTTGTCTTTTCTTTAGTTTAATAAGTAGTTTTTAATAATTGTTCTATGATGATTTACTGGTTTTTCTTACTGGGGTTTCGTGTGACTCCTCATACCATTCCAAAAACAAAACTGTACACCACCACTGTAGGGGGTCTTTTACTCCACACGTAGTGGTCTCTGCTACCGCTCCTGTGCCACTCCCACTCTTGTGTGTGTGTCTCCTGCAGGTGGAGGAAACAGCAGAAGTGGCACACTGGGACAATTTTGCAGGAGAGAGAGAAAGTGAGCCACTGTTTATGCCTGACCAGTAAACCCACTTGGGTGAGCGTTTTCGAGGCACCCAAACCCCTACGGTTCTAGACTTTGGAATTATGTTCTCGCTCTGTGATCCACCAAAATGAAAAAAGAGATGAGTGAGTGACACAAAAGGCCAAATTTTATTTTGGAAGGAATGAAATTAACCAGACCTATCAACATGCACACATAAGCAGTTACAATGCTATGGAAGGAAAAGACTATAATGACACAATGGATATTTTTAGGTTTACACAATTTTACACAATTCTCAACCACCCTTCCTCAACATATGACTATTTGGGGATTTCTGGGCACTGTAGATTATACTCACCACTCCTGGGGCCAAAGAGGCAGTACTGCCTTTAAGAAAAGGTCAGGGCCATCTTGCCTTCAAGGGACATACACTTTGGTCACGTGGTCAGGTAGGTATAAAAATCTTTGCTGTGCAACTCAGGCCTTCAGTCTGGGGTTGTGTCCGAAAATGCGGTTTGTTGTGTCCTGGATCGTTGCTGGTGAATAGTTGTTGAATTTCTTTCTTTGGTGGTTGAAGAGTAATTTTAGAGTTCTTTCAGTTGTTGGAGCCAATAAGGAACAAAGTTGCGGCTCAGTCAAAGTTGGTTGGTTCTGCTCAGAGAAGAGTACCTAGCTGTAGTTGTGGAGAAGTGAACAACCTGTGTGCTCTGGCTAAAAGAGTCCCGTGTCCTTTGTCTTAATCCAATTTTAAAAAGATACAGCCTTTGAAATTCTAGCAGCCTTCTCCCAATTTTGATGAGAGTGCTTGGAGCTAATGAAGTGCGAAATGGTTTTTGATGGTCCTCAGGAGGTGTTGATTGCTTTCCCATTGAGATGGTTTTGCAAGGTACAGCCTGGGCCCAAACCTGTTCGATTTTGCAGACAACTTGAAGTTTATAATGTGTGCTGGCCATAGATGTTGTAATGGGTGGCATTGTGAGCCAGGTCTAACAGGGCCCATTTTTGCATAACTAGCAGGCTAGTTTTGCCAGGACTCATTGTCCTTTGTCTGCTCAAGCAACTCCCAGATGGATTTGATAAGGCTGTGTATCTCTCTGTCTGTCAATGTCTTGTTTGCTGCCATTTTAAGTCCATGTGGTTTGAAGCACAGAATTGTAAGTTTGTCTGTATTTCAGCCAGTTTTGTCCATATTCCACATATTGTATTAATGTCCATAAAAAGGTGGATTTACCTCATCTTACACCACAAATCAGTGTTTCAAGTTGGCACACCCCCTTAGATAATATCTGTGCAGTCAGTGACACTGCTGGGGGCTGTCTGTGGAGGAAGTGGCTACAGGGAGAAGTACACAAATGGAGTAGTAGAGCACAGAAGGAGTGAGACAATATATCCACAGAGGACAGCGTTTTTAAAGTCTAATTATTAGTGTCACAAGTAGGCTACATGAACACTGCAATGAAGTTACTGTGAAAGTCCCCTAGTCGTCACACTTGCGTGCCTGTATGGAGAGTTTAGCACGACCAATGCACCTAACTAGCACGTCTTTTGGGCTGTGGGAAGAAACTGAAGCACCCAGAGGAAACCCACACGGACACGGGGAGAGCATGCAGACTCTGCACATACAGTGACGCAAGCTGGGAATCGATCCCAGGTCCCTGGTGCTATGAGGCAGTAGTGCCAACCACTGTGCCAGCGTGCCGCCCAGGTCATCAAGGCCACCAAGGCAAATAATGAAAAGGGAATAGGGGCAAATAGATAGCCAGTGAGGTCAACTAGCAGAGTCTTGTCCCTGGTACATGGCAGCAATGCCACAAACTGTTCTGACCACCATTTTCCAATCTACTCTGGCTACAACTTTGAGTGAATAGGAAAGAGTGCTGATGGCAGCTGCCTGCACCAAGCTGGCAAAACTTATGCCAAATCAGCTAAAGAGGCCGATTGATGACATGATCTTCTTACTCTGAATACTTCCTGCACACATATAGCACTCCCATGCTGGCGTCATATCATGATGTGGAAATGCTGGCGTTGGACTGGGGAAACACAGTAAGAAGTCTCGCAACACCAGGTTAAAGTCCGACAGGTTTATTTGGTAGCAAAAGCCACTAGCTTTCGGAGCGCTGCCCCTTCATCAGGTAAGTGGGAGTTCTGTTCACAAACAGGGCATATAAAGACACAAACTCAATTTACAAAATAATGGTTGGAAGGCGAGTCTTTACAGGTAATCAAGTCTTAAAGGTACAGACAATGTGAGTGGAGAGAGGGTTAAGCACAGGTTAAAGAGATGTGTATTGTCTCCAGCCGGGACAGTTAGTGAGATTTTGCAAGCCCAGGCAAGTCATGGGGGTTACAGATAGTGTGACATGAACCCAAGATCCCGGTTGAGGCCATCCTCATGTGTGCGGAACTTGGCTATCAGTCTCTGCTCAGCGACTCTGTGCTGTCATGTGTCGCACGACTGCTCCCACCACCACCACAAATAAATGAACTCCCCATCATATGGTGTCACCCTGGCAGTGCCAACCTGTGCCAAGGGGTGGCAAAAATCAGACGTTACAGTCTCACTGGCGAGATCTGTGAATGGAGAGTGTGGGCTCAAGCTCTGTTCAGAAACTGAGTGAGTAAGCTATTTGGACAACTGACCTAAGAGAGTCAGCATGGATTTGTGAAAGATAAGTAATGTCTGACTAATCTCATTGATTTTTTTGATGAGCAGGGATATGGGAATGTCTCTGGCTGTTGTCTATATGGTGTCATGAACAAAGTTTATGTGTTATTCTTTACTGCCCATGATCAATATCTTTGTAAGTAAGGGATGTGTCTCCTACCCTCAGAGTGATTATCCCAATTAACGTTCCAGCAGCAAGCTTCTTGTAACTTTAAAAATAAAGAAGGTTATTTATTATCACAGACTTGCCCCAGATGTTTAAAATGTGACATCTCACTTGTCTCAACCGGAAAGATTAGATGCAGATGAAGGTAATACAATATGGTTGCAACTTTCACGGTCTCTTTCATGGTAGGTCTATAGTTTCTCAGATGTGTTGATATTTTGGTTAAAGTGAAGATCTTATGAAGCAAACAATCAGCATTAAGCCGTGAGGCTTATTGTAATCAGATTTCCAGGAGTTTGCTCTCTGGTGCACTCAAAATTGGAACAAATTGGGGAGAAACTTTCTTCCACTTTCAAGGCATTGCCGTTTGTTTCCTTGGCTGCTTTAATGACTTGCAGTGGGTTTGATGGTCTTCAGTGGAATTCTGCCTGTAAAACAGCCTCTGCTGTTTTTTTAAAAAGTGAAAAGTACGGCTATCTCAGTGTGTGAGCTTCTTCGAGTTCAAAGTCCTTTTTCAAATAAGGTGGGTGATTAAGTTAATTACACACCTTATGTGGTAGGTTCAAACTTGAGCATTTGAGACAGCCAGTGTGTTTGTATTTGAAAGAACTGTTCAATTTGATAATACCCTTTAGAATTGGGTTCAGGGAAAGGCATCAACATCAACAACATTGGCCTGAAAGATTCATTTTGTTCCCTCTTGAGAAGGGGAAGTGTTTCCAATCCACAAAAGAAGGCAGCTGATTGCCAGGAAGGCATTTTTACAGCCTTTTGTAGTCAGTTTGAAAATATATAAATTAGTTATTGTTTTACTGGGGACACAAACATCCAGAATGTATTTAATCAGGTTCTACACAGGACAGGGGTGGCATGTTGGCACAGTGGTGAGCTTTGTCTCGGTAGCACTGCTGCCTCACAGCAGGGACCTGGTTTCAAATCTGGCGTTGGGTGACTCTCTATGTGGAGTTTGCACATTCTCCCCATGTCTGCCTGGGTTTCCTCCAGGTGCTCCGGTTTCCTCCCACAGTCCAAAGATGTGTGGGTTAGGTGGATTGGCCATGCTAAATTGCCCCTTAGTAAATACATGGGGTTACAGGGATAAGGCCTGGGTGGGATTATTGTTGGTGCAGGATCGATGGCCCAAAAAGCCTCTTTCTGCACTGTGGCGATTCTATGATTCTATGATTATTAGCAGCAATGAAAAGTCATGGAATTAGGGTTAGTCTTGTAGAACAGGTCAGTAATTGATTGGGAACTATAGGCAGAGTGTATGGATATATGTATATATGAGTTGTATACCGAAATTTACAGTCAATACTAAACCAGGAGGCACTTTATGTCATGCAGATAAGAACAGGAAGATAATCAGTGTTATAATGAATTAACTGAGCGGCAAAACTGAGGAAAATGATGTCCAGTCTGCATAATTTCACTGGGCTTTGCCTCAAATGAGCCCACATTTGCTTTCACTAATCTTCCTATTTTCATACCTATAGAAATTCTGACAAACTGTTTTACCTTCTCTTGCTGGCCTACTCACATATTATTTTGTCTCTTTGTCGAATTCCTGGTCCTCCTTGAATTGCTGAATGCTAAAGTCCTCTCAATCCTCATGTGTGGGACTCTTTCTGGCAAGAGTAAAAGCCTCTTCCTTTGATCCAACACTATTTTTAACTCCTCTTGTTAGCTACAGATGGATCACTTTCTCTGTGGGGATTTTGAGCCATAAAGGAACGTAAATGTGTTGCAAGGAAAGACCAAACATTGATCATATAACAGGAAGTCCCTTCAATTACAACATTAGCACTTTAAGACACACAATTCTTTCTGATATTGGGTCTGATTCTTCACTTTTCCGGCTAAGTGCCCAAACCGGTGGGAAAGCGGGAATGATTCCCGTTGATATTGGCAGCGTCTATCAGGTGGGATTCACCCACCTTAAAGATGCTAATGAGCTCATTGCAAGCAACCCGTCGGCCAGCCCCACTGTTCCGAGGCTGGGACACCATTATTAAAGGGTGTTCGATCTCCGCGTTCAGAGACAGGACCCCTCGCCCCCCAAAAAATAATTGGTGCCCCCCATATTGACCAGGGGAGCAGCACAAATCCCTCAGCAAAGAGGGGCACCCCTCCCACACCACTCCGGCATGAGGGTGATCCAACCCAACCCCTTCCCCCCCTCAACTTTGGTCTATCCTAAAAAACCCTACGTAGCCATCCTCCCCGCAAGACCTCCTACTCAGCCCCCTTCCCCCTCATACCCACAACTCAGCCCCCTTCTGCCGCATTACCTTCACTCAGGCCCCCTCCTCTCTCAGACTCCCACTCAGTCCCTCCCCTCTCAGACTTCCATTTAGCCCCATTCCCCTCTCAGAACCCCCACTCAGCCCCTCCCCCTTCATACCTGCCAATCAAGTCTCCTTCCCACTCAGACTCTCTATTCAGCCCCATTCAGGCCATGCACCTTGGTGGTGCCCACGGTGCACTGTCTCCTGGCACCCTGGCACAGACACACTTGCCTGGTGCCTTGGTCCCCAAGGGGGCTCAGGAGGTAGGGCCAGTACCCATTTTCCTCATTGCTGTTGCAGGCTGCAGAGGAAGAGTCCCTCAGAGGTCCTGGGGGAGTGGTGGGTTTAGCCGGGGGGCAGGGGATTGACCCTCACCACTCTCCGCTGGGATGGGTGTGTCATGGCTGGACTGCTCTCTCTAGCCCCGGTAAACATGAAGATCACCCCTGACATGGTGATTTCAGGCAGCCCTGTGATCAATATCTGCATTCCTGCCTGTCAGCTGTGCAAATTCTGAAGTGGCCAGGTCACTTTAACCTCCACCCTCCAGTCAACTGGCAGGATCTTAAATCATTGCAGCACTCCATTCTGCAGCAGAGATTTTACTTTCTCCCCATCAGAAGCTGCAGATGAGAGCAGACCCCTTTGAAACCCTCTGACCGAGGGGAGGTATCAATTTCACGAGGGGGAGGATGGGTCTGCCCAGCTGTGCACTCAACCCAAATGTATGAACACAGTTTTGATTTGAAGTTGCTGAGGCTTCCCAGCAAGTCGAAATCATTGAAACGCTTTCCATTCCAATGGAATTCTTTGATCTCTAACAAATTCAAGCGCCAGGGATGTGGGTTCGATTCCTGCCTTGGGTCACTGTCTGTGTGGAGTCTGCACATTCTCCCTGTGTCTGTGTGAGTTCCCTTCGGGTTCACCGGTTTCCTCCCACAGTATAACATCATTTGCACTGATTTATCCATTCATTAATGTGTTAAAACTATCTGACTTGCTGGTGAATCTGGGACTTAGCCTGTAGAAGTGCTGGATTCCCAAAGAACTGGTGACCAAAGACTTATCATAGAATCCCTACAATGCAAAAGGAAGCCATTCGACCCATTGAGTCTGCAACAACAACAATCCCACCCAGGCCCTATCCCCGTAACTGGTTAGTTGCATTGGCCATGCTAAAATATGCCCAAACAGGTGCTGGATTGTGGCGACTAGGGGATTTTCACAGTAACTTCATGGCAGAGTTAATGTAAGCCGACTTGTGATATGAATAAACTTCAAAAACTTTAAACTTTAAATTCAACCTGCAGTATCTTGAAAAAGATTCCATTGACAGCTCAATGGATTTCTATCATCTTCCAGCCACCTGTTCTAATGTTCATTCCCTTTCAGACTTGAATGAATCTCCAGTACCCCATTGACCCTGACCGCAATGTCAGAAGGGTAGGAGTTCTCCCCGGAGAATGGGCAGAGTAAAAGCATAGAGTAGCTGCTCAACTCGTGAAAAAAACTATTGATTGTGATAGTGGCACGGTGGCACAATGGTTAGCACTGCCACCTCACAGCGCCAGGGACCCGGATTCAATTCCGGCCACGGGGGACTGTCTGTGTGGAGTTTCCCCGTTCTCCCCGTGTTGAGGGGGTTTCTTACAGGTGCTCCGGTTTCTTCCCACAGTCCAAAGATATGTGGGTTAGGTTGATTGGTTATGCTAAATTGCCTATTAGTGTCAGAGGGATTAACAGGGTAAATACATGGGGTTACAGGGATAGGGCCTGGGTGGGATTGTTGTTGGTGCAGACTCAATGGGCCAAATGGCTTCCTTTTGCATTGTAGGGATTCTATGATTCTATGATAAGTCTTTGGTCACCAGTTCTTTGGGAATCCAGTACTTCTACAGGGTAAGTCCCAGATTCACCAGCAAGTCAGATAGTTTTAACACATTAATGAATGGGTAAGCCAGTGCAAATGATGTTATATCCTCCAAAAGAAAGAGCTTGTGTTTATCTAGTGCCTGTCATGTTCTCAAGATATCATAAATTGTTTTACAGCCAATAAAGTAGCTTTAAAATGTGGCCACTGATGTAATGTGGGGAAATGAGGGTGCCAAATGGTGCAAGAAACTGGAAAATGACTCCCCATGAGAGGAGCGAGCCAGAACTACAATTCACGTGCCAATTGTGGTGCAATTGTTTACATACTCACTTCTTAGTTAGAAAGTCATTCTTTGAAGTCCCTTTCCAGAGATGTGGGCAGCCAATCTAAGCTGATGTTTCAATTAAGTGCCCTTCTGTCTCTCAGTTTAGATATTAAACTAAGTTTGTTTGCTCAGATTAATGTAAAAGATCTCATAATATTATATCACAAAGGAGAAGGGGAGATGTTCCTCCAATTCTCTTCCCACACCTCGTGATACACTAAGGCAGATTTTTGTCTGTTTCCATAGCTAGTAATTGCTGGAACAGGTCACCAGTCTGTTGCCATGGGCTTATAGCTTGAGGGGCTCAAGTGTGACTGACCAAGAGTCTTTCCCTCTCTTACCAGCAGCCATTGGACAGTTGCAGTTCACGTTCAACCTGTATGGCCACATTATAAACACACATTTCCTTGGCCATCAAATCTCAGGGTTGGGCCTGGACCTGGAACTTCTGGCTCAGAGGCATTCACGCTACCCACCGCGCCACAACAAGAGATAGCCCTGACAACCCCTCAACCAACACTACTAGGTGGTTATTTTCTTTTAGGTATTTGTGGGACCTTGCAGTGCGCAAATTGGCTGCTACATTACTAAGGTAAATGTGGTTATAATGTGCTTGAGGGCATTATGATGTTGTGAAGGAAGAAAGCTTCTCTTTTTCTTTGTGATCACATCAAATCAGGGGCTTAAAGGTAGATTTTCAATTATAAACATTTTCCTTCGAAGTCAAACAGGCTGTGATTGACAATGAAAAAAATTAATTCCTTAGAGCACCAAGGCAGCAACCTTTCACTTTCAATTAATATAGTAAAACTTTATTATCTAATTTGGAACGTAATGTTCCTTGGTTCTATGTATGACTCATATTATTTTCTCTTCATAGCTATAATTCAGCAGCAGTCACATCAGTTGTTGGATGGTGGTCTGAGCTAATGACAAAATATACCTCCATTACTTTCTCAAACTTTTTGCAATCAAAATGAAGAGAGAGGAACATTTGGATTTTTCAGTATGTAAACATTGTCTTTTTTTAAAATAGAAAATGCAATGTCTGCCTTAAAATTATTTGTGCATAATTGCTTGAACACATTTAGATTTGATTTTATTTAATTTGATTTGTTATTGTCATGTGCATTGGGATACAGTGAAATGTATTGTTTCTTGCACGCTATGCAAACAAAGCATACTGTTCATAGAGTACATGGGGAGAAGGAAAGGAGAGGGTGCAGAATGCAGTGTTACAGTCATAGTTAGAGTGTAGAGAAAGATCAACTTAATGTAAGGTAGGACCATTCAAAAGTCTGATGGCAGCAATGAAGAAGCTGTCCTTGAGTTGGTTGGTACGTGATCTCAGACTTTTGTATCTATTAGCCAATCTCTTTGTGGACATTGAACACAAGAAGTTAAGATCAAGGGTAATATTCATGTCAGGAAGAATTAGATGGTCGAAAGATTATTGCACCAAGATAGAGAAATGGAGAAAGGGATAGTGGGAGGCGGGGGGTGGGGGGGGGGGGGGGGGGGGGGGGGGGAGGGAGGAGGAGTGGGGGGAAGTAGAGGCAGTAATGTGAGGCAGGGTGGGGGAAGGGGTGGAAGGGACAAGAGCAGGGAAGAGCTGGAACATGGAGAGAAAGAAGGGATATTTTCAGTAAGTTCCATTTGTGGAAATTCTCTTTTGAAATGTAGGCATTGTTGTAATTTAGGAGATGCAACAGCTAATTATTCATCCAGCAAACTCCTAACAAAAACAATCAGAGTGTTCCCAGATAATCTTGTCTGGATTGAGGGATAAATATTGGTTAGGACACTGGAGACCACTTCCCTGTTCTTCTTCAAGATGGTGCTTTGGAATTGCGAACACCCACCTGAGCACATTGGAGGTGCTGGGGTGAATTTTCCCATTCCGCCCACCATGGGAATCGTAGCGGGAGAGGACAGACCGTGGAACGATCCACCTGACCTCGGACGGGATTTTTTGCCCGTGTTCACCCCAAAACTGGAAAACCCACCCGAGGTCAATGGACCTTTCCATGGTCCACCCTCACCTGCTACGATTGCCGTGGTGGACGGAACGTGAAAATTCGTCCTAGCATTTCCAACGGTGCAGCCCTCCGTCAGTGTTAACCCAGAATATCAGCCTTGGCTTCCGTGTAAAGATCCTGGATTTGGACATCAACCTACAACCTTCCACCTTAAGGAAGAGTGCTGCCAACTGAGCCACAGCTGACCTTACAGGTATACCTGATGGGG